>NC_030853.1:26862157-27110092 GCF_000208745.1 Theobroma cacao
TAAAGTACAACATAAATAAATAAAAATAACAAATAATCAAATTTTTTAAACAATCAATAAACGCGGGCATATAGATACCATCATTTTATTCTGTCATTGCACGCCACTCTTATTTTGCATATGGCGCGAGAATCCCGATGATGGAATTTCCCCGAGGAGCTCGTAGAGACGAGTTTCTTCCGGGGATATCTCTAGGTGGGGAGAATTTCGAGACTTCACCAAAGCGTTGAGATGGTCTTCGAATAATTTTTCCAATAAAAGATTACCGACTCCATCATTTAAAATAAACAAGTCAAAACATCATTTTACGCTTGCATCATATGCATACGTAAAGCCAAGTGAAAAACTCAGTCTGACAATTCAATAAAAAAATTTTAATTAATAAAAATAGGGATTAAACTAAGAAAAGGCTATATTAAGATAACTTAAGATAACTTAAGATTAAATGGTACGGTTCGTAGAACGGGCGTTACGGAGGTGCTAACCCTTCTCCGTGCGTAATCGCACTCCCGAACCCATCTCTAAAAAACGTGGACCAGTTTTCGTTCTTTCGACGGACCTAAAATTAATTTAGGGCTTTGTCGATTAAGAATCGAGTTAATAGGTGACTAATCACACCTAGATAAAAAAGATGGGTGGCGACTCCCACACCTTGCGATTTTAATTTTCGCCCCGCGTCTGGCGGACGGGTTCCCGGACCCGCACGTCACGACACTTATAGGTCTGCACAAATCTCTTGAGAGTGTCACATATAGTTTCTGATTCTTTACTGTTCATCCAGGCCAAGCCAGTCATTCTGAGGCCAGAACTGAGATAAAGTAGTAAAGGGAAATTCATGAAACTGGTACTTTCATGTATTTGACTCTTTGGGAACTCAGAACTCTCAAGAGCATGGGCAAAAATAGTAGCTGGCAACGGCACTAATTCAACTTGACCTTCTTTGTTGGTCTGGAGCAGTTTGACATACTATATTCACGAGGCATCGAACTATTGGTAATAGGAGTGAATCATCATGATGTTTGCTTTATCTCGGTGTGCTCCCCTTTCTCTGTTGTCAAAACTCAAAATGCTAATCATAAAACAGAATGAGGAAATTGTGCTGTGAGACTATATCCTTAGAGAAAACTAGTTTGTGCTAGAGGAGCAAGTCCATATTCTTCATGTTACAGTTGCTTTTAGAACACCTAGAAATCCAAATTCCTTCCAAGTTAGAATTTTCATTTTGTTGTATTCTCTGCAACATTGTCTCAAATAGAAAACCACAGCTTCTCCCGAATGCATGCTTTCTGAGGTGTTGAAGTCAAATCGATAATTAACAAATTATTGTGGATATAAATTCTCTGCTCTTCTCATTTCTCAGTTTCACTTGCGTTTATGCATCAATAATTAGCATTTGACAGATATTTCCAAGTGCCAAATACTTGAGACCCAAAGCATCAATTTTGTTTTCTTGGCCCACTGCAAATTAAACTCTTTTGTAAATAAGATTGAAGGATAACCCACAGGCTCCTCTAGGAAATGTCAAAACAAAATATCGACTAGTAAAGTAATACCACTTGGACTAATTAATGGGAAAAAAATCGAAATTGAACTATATATAGAAACTCTTCAAAATTTGGTCTTGATAATCGGAAGAGACCACCGTGCTTCTGGTTCTGCTTCTGCTATTTCAGCTCTCCATATACTGGGGAAGTTGGAAGCAGACACTATATACTTCTTTCTCCTAGACAAGCAGCATTATATATCGAGGACAAAAGTGAAGAAGCAGCAGTAAAAAGCTCAGTGACCAAAATTATGGCTACTATGAAGCGTAAGTGAAGGTCAGAGAGTAGAATTGCCATGGAAGAGAAGTTGTTCTTTCTGGGGATGGGTATTATAGGAGTTAGAAGTTACGTATTTGATAAATCAATAAGAAATTTGTTGGAGCATATATTTGAATATTTAATTTTAAAATTAATTGACAGTAGATGAAGACTCCTTTCTTATATTTATATACTTTTGATACTCTCAATTAAATAAACAAGATATTTCTTTATCATCACTTTAATACTCTTCCTCACGTGTAGAGATAACAAATTTAATACTCTTTTTCACATGTAAAAATAACGGATTTATCATGTGTTATGAATCATGAAAAAACCAACTAATGGAGATAGCACGTGTTTTGTTATCATGTTAAACTTTTAAGACAAGCATCTAATCAAAACCAATTGACAATAAATCAAAAGACAATTATTTTATTTATATGTACTATTATGATTTTTCACAAAATTTCCAATTTAAAAATTAGAGGTATACTATAATGAATC
Organism: Theobroma cacao; assembly: GCF_000208745.1. Taxonomy (NCBI): domain Eukaryota; kingdom Viridiplantae; phylum Streptophyta; class Magnoliopsida; order Malvales; family Malvaceae; genus Theobroma; species Theobroma cacao. The sequence continues at coordinate 26,864,467 of NC_030853.1, forward strand.
TTCATAAATTTCTGATATAAAAATTAAAAGCTCACATTGTTTGACCTGATCCCAAGTTATTAGGGTTTGGTTACCTTTTAAATTGTTTGAATGTTGAAGCTTTTTTAAAAATAAATTGTTTGAATAATGAAATTGTTACTCTTGGTATGGGTGGCAATCAAAGACGTTGAAGGCAAATCATGAGATTATATTGATTTAACTAGAACGTAGTAGTTGTCCACATCTCAACAAAAGTGCACTAAGAGAAGCATACAAAGAACAGTAAAGCCATTACAAACATATACATTGTTCTCAATATTTCATATATTGACGTGTCACTAACAACTTTAGGCTTAACTTAGTCTTGTTATTTCTTGCAATTAAAATGGTCAAAATCTGAGGAAATTAAGGAAATGCAGCAATTCTAGGTTGGCTTCATTTTTTGTTCTTGTTGCCTTCTTTTTTCATCTCATTTTTTTTCTTGACAAACTCTGTGGCAATTTTGGCTGCTCCCAATGAGAACAATTCTGCTGCTTTCTCTTTGACGACATCAGCTGTTTCACTCACTTTATCAGACATTGTTTTCACCTGGAATTCCCATAAAATGTGTCAATATAAACCACTCAACAAGATCTAATTTAGGCTGTCCTGTTCATGTTTATGACGAATTAAAAGGTTAAATGGGTCGAAAGGATTGTTAAGGTGGAATTAGTTGCACTTGCCTTGTACAGGCTATTTGCCACCTTTGAAGAAGAACTTAGACCCTTACTCTTTGAATAAAGAGATACATACACTTATATCATTGAATCAAATGCTTAGGTACATTAATTATTATAGATTGCATCTTACACTTTTAGAAATAGATTCAGCCGCATCTTTAACTGACTCTGCAGCTTCTTTCACGCTGTCAGCACTCTCTTCGGACTTCTTGCACTGTGATTCTCATGAAAACCTTGTTAGAACTTAATTTGCAAACTACACTAGTATATACCACATTATTCACCAATTACAATTATTACAAAGTTTAATCCAAGCTGCTATATATATATTGCAGCAATCAGGGGTAAAACAAACACGCACATTAGTGAATAGAATGAATCAGAACCAACATTTTTATTGTAATTGGAGGAAACCCAAACTAAATTAGTTCATTTTTCTGCAACAATGGTGTTGCATATCCTAATAACCCATTAATTAACCTTTTCTTTCTCTAAAGCGACGAACTCCACTTGCATGGTAAAGGTTATACTTAAATTACCAAATGTCAAACTTGGGAAAAATATCTATTTATGTATTTAACAGGTACATACAAGTAACACGTGAAAGAAATTACAAATTTCCGAAAAGAGAACACAAAAAATTAACTTGCCTGAAGGGGTCTTGCAGCCGTGACAAACTCTCTAGTGCTCGAACCACCCATTGCACCGGCAGGGAGGAATTTAGACAACTTTGCAGCGAGTTTCCGGGTTGACATTTTTTTCTTCAGTCTGTAATTTCTTGAGATGGGAACTCTTGTACTTTTCTGGCCAAATTGCAGTCAATTTTTTTATTTTTGTTTTCAGGGATCTTTCTTGATCTTGGTTTGGTTATATTGAGATGGAAGTGGAGGAGGAAACAAACAAAACTGCCATATGTCACTTGTTGAACATTTTTCTGCTTAGTGTGGCTCTGTTAACTGCCTTATGCAGGTGCATGTATTCCGGATCTATTCCTAGTTTTTCATGTTTTTTATTCTAATTTTCACAACATGCTTGGTTCATTAGAAAAAATAGAATGAAAATACAATAATCATTACAAGATAATAAAATAAAAAAAAATACTGATTATGTAGATTGATTCATGGGAATGTAATAGGATAGAAATTATTATTATTACTTATTTTATTGTTTGGTTGGTAGGAATAATTTTAAGAATAGTTAAAGAATAATGGATAAATGATAAAAATACATTTTATTAAAATTTAATAATTTTTTAATTAAAAAAAAATCTTATGATGAGAAAAACATACTCTTAATTAAAATTTAAGAATTTATTTTGTTAAAAGATAAAAATATTCTAAGTAATAAAATCAAAATAACTTTTATTATAATTAAATAATATTTTTACCAAAATACAAATATATTTTTATTATAATTTAATAATATTTTATATCAGAAGATAATTAAAACTTTTATTATAATAAAATAATATTTAATATTAAAAGACAAAATATATTCTTCATTAAATTTAAATAATTCTAAATAATATTATTTATTATGTTTATTATATTCAAATAATAATATTAAATAATATTCTTCATAATATTTATTATAATTAAATAATATTAATATATTAAATAATATTTAAATATATTCATTTCGTTTTTTAAAAAAAATGAAGTAAAACATTTTATACCTTCTGTGCTTTAAAGAGAGAAGGAGTGAGGAAGAGAGAGAAAAAATAGGTTTATTATCTTTTTATAAGTTAATTTTTTAAATTATAAAAGGATATATTTGTCTAATCAATTTTTTTTCTTATTCTCAATAATTTGGAATAGCTATTACCAAGAAATTTTAGTAACGGCTATTCAAGCTTCTCTTGAAATGGTTATTTTAAAGAATAACCACTTTATTTAATCAAATGTAATTTTATCTCAAAAATGAGAATAAGAGAAAAATGACTATTCCATTTCCCCAACCAAACATGCCCTTAATGTTTTTATCTTTGGAAATTAATTCAAGAGAAAGAGAGCAGTGACATTGGACAAAGCAATATGTAGTCTACTCGGAACTTCTGATGATCAGAAACATCAGGATAAACCATGCAATTATTTTTATTGATCATAATTCATAAGGGGAATATATATGTATATCACTGGTTGCAACAACAAAATTGATAAAACGGAGGCTGACATGCGCCCCCTTTGAAGCCTATTCTACGGCAGAAGCCATCACAATCAGGAATATCTTCACATTTTCCTTGGCAAATTGGCGCTGCCTCCCCTGCATTTTTCAAACCACAACCACACCAATAGTCATCAATTTGTAAGTAGAAAATTGTAAGAAAATCTTAAAGATTACTAGAGATATGGAAACTGAAGTGAATTAAACTTTCTCCCTTTTTTTAAATCCTACATACCAATAAGTGAAAAGAAGAGAATGATAGCTGTTAGCATAATCAAAACTCTGGCAAGGCATGAGAGGCGGCGAGGACCCATTTTCCTTTTAAGTCTTGAATATTGAATGCTTTTTTTTCTATGAAATTATTGCAAAGGGTTTAGCCTAAAGTAGATGAATTTATAGCAATCTGTAAAGTGAAAAAGTAAAAACAACAAAATGAACGTTTATTGCTTTGAATTTAATATCAGGGTACTTTATTGCCATTTAGCTTAGAAAATCTTTAATTACTTCCTGTTGTAAACGTTTCTTTTTGGGGTATAATGTTTATTTATTTGGAAAATTAATAAATACGATAATCTTTCCATATATGGAATATTGGAATATTGACCAGCTTATTTTTTGAAGGCAATTATATATTTTTATCTTCTCAAAATAATAGTATTGCTTTCGATTGTCTTTAAAGGGTTGTAAATGTTTTGATTAATTGGTAAAATTTATAATGAAGCATATGATCAAATCTTATGTTTAGAAATTAATATGATGACATTAATATTGTAGTTCACGAGCAAATGACATAAGTATTAAATATAAATCCAAAGCAAAATCTCTCAATTACTATGTAAACAGATTAGTTATTTTATGATTAAATATTAATATTCTTTATCATTGGACTTCATCAATTGGCATTTAGAGTGAATTAGAGGGTAAATAGAAAACATTACCATCATGTTGCTAATGCTAATTAATTGGATAATTAAATTAATTTTTTTTTATATTTGAAAAAAAAGATTCAAATTTTATTTTTTTAAAAAAGATATATCATACATTAACCAATAAATTAAATGCTCGAATGTTAATTAAATTGATCTTGCTTCTAGTAATGTAATTATTCTCAGTTCATCAAACAGCACCTAAACTCCAAAGAAAATTTAATTTTTTTTGCAAGAGCCTTAAACTAGTAGTAAGACTCTTGGAGGCACTTGTTTTTTTTTTTTTTTTTTTAAAAAAGTGATTTTATGGAGCATTAAGCTTCTATGCCATCTAAAGTCTTCAACAATTGTTAGAGATTTTTACTGGCACTGCGTTGAAAGCAATTCTTTTTCACACTAGATAAAAAACAAAAATAAGTAACTCTCTACCAATACAATCAAACTCAAATGCCCAAAAGGAAGCTGGGCATATCCACAAGAATTCACAAAAGCCCTTTTCAGAAAGGGAGCAGAACCCAAAATGATAAAGAGCTATCCACCACAGAATCACATCAGGAAACCGTCTCAACGCAATGCTCCAGAGGAACAAACCCGAACCCAAGAGAGGGTGCAAAGAGAGCGATGCTGCAGAAAAACGAAAACAGAACCGCATCAAGCCCATCACGATCCAGGAGGAAACGGAAGGCTTGAATTCATGGAAAAGGCGTCTCCTTCCAGCCTAGGTTGACAGATCAGCAAACACTTCAAGGAGAAAGATCACTCAGCATCTAGAAAAACTCCCATGATCCAAGGCAGAGATCCTTTGACAATAGTGTCCTACAATAATATTGGATATTAAAATAATTATGCACTAACTCAGATTATTAATTAGAAAAATTAAGAGGTTAATGATTATAATTTATCAGTTTAGATTTTCATTGAATAACCAGTTCTTCAAACAACAAAAGGGGTAAATTACCTCCAAGTATTTGCATCATCAGTTTCCTGGGAGTCTGCCGACAGTTCCAGAAAAGCAACCTGCAAGGAAAGCAGGTTAAGTTAGCTTTCAGAAGAGTACTGCCCAAAAAAACATTGGCCATAAAAAAATGTTGTTGTGTGTGCACGTCTAAGCATTTAAGCCTTCGCCTATGAGATGGTTTCAAGATGTCAACATTTTGAAGGAAAATTAAAACAGCATCGATAACCCAAAACCCTCCCTGCAACAAGTCAGATCATCGATCAGCAGTCAAGACCCAAGTTCGCAGCAGGAGTACTGATATACTAGTTAAAATAAAAGAGGTGATTAGCCCAGCTCTCAGCAAAGCTAGTCAAAAGTAAATGGAATAATCAATGGATGGAGCCAGCACAGTTCTCACAATTAAAGATGAGAGATCAATTCAAACCAATTGCTGGGAAAAAAGAAAATCAAGGACTGTTATATTTTGGACATTTTGCCGATTACCACAATTGCCATAGAATTTCCACTGTCTTCTGGTGCATGTTTAGGAATTGTTGGTTTGATTAATTATATAATTGATGATTGGTGAAATATATACTTTATCAATAATTTTTCTGGATTCTGTTATCCGTGCCGATCAATGGCTCACCAAAAATTTCATGCAAAGAGAGTTTGTGTTTACGTAAGTTATACACTGGTCATAACGCAAACGAATCTGGGAACTCTCCCGTATGACACAACACATGACTTTCTTAAATTTTCTCTTCTTTTCATCCACCCAACTCTCTGATGCCTAATTCAAAAAATTTCCCTTCTCGAGATTGTGAGAGCAAAGTCTCAATTCCATTTACTACATCCCCTTTATTACCCTCAACTGTCCCTTACCTTTCAATTCTCTATATAAAGGTAAATTCCATGCAAAGCTAGCTAACTCGAGGTGGAGGCCAGTTGACCAGGAAAGAGAGAGATGGGTAAGTTGTGGGCATTTTTCGTGCTTCTTATGGTAGCTGTGCATGCAAGTCAGGCACGTAATGTGCCTGGCGATGTAGGCCTCAATAGCCAACAAACAACGATGCCTGACAGCTCAAAGGAGCAAACATTGCAAGCCAACGCACCAAAGGCAGACTCACCAAAGGGTAAGGGCATTGATGACAAGAAGAATTTTATTTACGGTGGAGTTGGTGGCTTCGCTGGGTTGGGCGGCTATGCTGGCGTGGTTGGTGGTCTGCCTTTGGTTGGTGGCCTTGGTGGGATTGGGAAATTCGGTGGAATTGGTGGTGCCGCTGGAATAGGTGGTTACCATGGCATTGGTGGCCTAGGCGGTCTAGGTGAGGCTGGAGGTTTAGGCGGTGGAGCTGGTGGAGTTGGAGGTCTCGGAGGTGGTGCAGGTGGTGCTGCTGGAGGTGGACTTGGTGGTGCTGCTGGAGGTGGACTTGGTGGTGCAACTGGCAGTAGCGTTGTACCACATCCTTAATTAATGTTGTAGTGATTGGGTTCTGTAACTTAACTAGCTTGGTAGAATGTTTTTCTGATGTCTAAATTTCTCAAATGTTTCTTATTGCTTTATGTTCCTTAATTAGGCATTTGGATGGTCTTGTTGTTAGATGTTAATGTGCCTTTGGAAATAAATGGTTGTTACTCGTACCAGTTGCTGTGTTTGTTTTTCCTAGTTTCTAATGTTGTTTCGTCAATCCATTGAGGTACTTGTATTTCTCTCATTCTCGTCAATTTTGGAATTACTGATGACCTCCAGCCTGTACATTTTCTGCTTGGATTCTGCTATTTCTAAGTTTTTTCTTAACCTTTCTTAGCAACCAATATCTTCATTTGTTTTAACGTAAAATATTTTTTAAAAAATGTTTTCAAGATTTATACTTATTTGTAAAATAAAAAAATTATTTTAAATGTAAAACATTTTACTGATCTATAAGAAAAACAACCATTAATCATAGAAAATGTCTTATCCCTCTAAGGGCGTAAAACATTTTTCAAAAAAAACTCTTATATTAAATTTAAAAATATAGATTTAATAAATATTAATATTTAATTTAAAATATTAAAAAATAAAAGTATATTAATATTTAATTTAAAAGTTTTTAATTTAAAATATTAATATTTAAATTATTCAATACTATTAAAATTAAAAAACATACTTTAATTAAATCATTCAATGCAATTAAATTTTTTTTATAAATTGAATAAATCTTACTACTAATTATAATAAAAAATATTTTAGTGATTGTCATTTGATAAATACATAAAATTATAGGTTTTGGATATATTACATAATTAATAAATATTAATATTTTTATAGTGAATACATTTAAATATAGGTTTTGGATGTCTTATATAATTGATAAACATTAATATTTTTATAGTGAACACACATAAATAAAAGTTTTGGATTTTTTACGCAATTGATAAATATTTATATTTTTATAATGTTATGATAAAAAAAGATAAGATAATTTTTTTTAAAAAAATTACAACCTACTTTAATTATAAACTAGCACAGTAAGTATCATATGAATGATTATGTTGCATTAATTATTAAATAAAATATTTGGATACGAGCATGCTTAACTAGTATCTATAAATACCCATTAATTGGATCCAAACCTGTTAACTGAATCCAAACAACTTAATTGCTGTACACTATTTTTCATCCAAAGTAAGTTAATTTACTCTAGGAAAGTATTAGGGTTCTAAACAGAGCAGATGATCAAAGTACTACCGGCAATAGGGGAGTCCACACCCACATGGATGTAAAAGAGTGTGATGTAGTTAGCAGGATTTACTACCAAGTTGACAGGCCGTGCATCCATCCAGCTTTCACTATTTCAATCTTATGGGTTAATAACAATGGATAACGCATACCTCAAAGTTTATAACCTAACAAATATTGATTCATAAGTTAGAAAAGTTGGGCTATGGTATCGTTTAAAACTTTATGGCTGAAGATATGGTCACGAAATTGATAGAGAAATTCCTAAATCTAAGTGGCATAGAAGAACTAATAAAGGGTGATCATATTAAGAAATAGAAGAATTAAAAAATGAAAAAAAAAAAGTTTTGGAGATCTCAAGCCCACACATTTAGGGCAAAAGTCCAAAAAGACCAAACCTACGCCTAGAAGCTTCCAAACTCAACCAACCCACATGTCAATCAACTAGAGTTCCACATGGCATAAAACTATCAGTCATAGTTGAAAATATTTTCGACAAGATAATCCAAATGATAGAAAATATTTTTCATAGTTTGTCAAAACAAAAGAAAACATTAAATTTTCTTATAACATATTTTATATTGCATTTTTTTTTATTTTTCAGTTACCAAATGAATCCTATTTACAGTAATTTGAAACATTTCCTTTATTTTTTTTTAAAATGTAATTTGAAGCTTTGTAGTTGCAATATATATGTTTTTTTATAACATAATACTTGAAAAAGTTTATAAATTATTTAAAAAAAATTCAAATAAGATTTTATTCTTTTATGTATAGTCAATTAAGTTTTTATATTTTTATTTTGAATTAAATAAGTTTTTTTAATTAATAGTTTATTAATTTTTATTAACTAAAATATCACTTATCATTTTATACTCATGTGGCTTTGACATGTAATATAAAAATATCATATGACTAAGTCATTATATTATATTAACTTACTACATCATCTTTCATTTTTTTTAAAAGGTAAAATGAAAATTCATTGATCATGGGAACGAAAATCTCCCTAAATCAGAATAGTATTAGGACCGGGACCCAAGCACAGAATATTGATAAGCATACCCCTCATAGCTCGGTATACCCTCCAATTACCTTCGAAGGACCAAGCACAAAAATCAGCCATCCAAGAAGGAAATCAAAAAAACCTATCAAGCAAAATAAATGGCCTTGCCTGTGCTAAAATTTTGCACGATAGGAAACAGACCTGTATATCAAAAATATAAAACAGCTTATACAAAAAGGATCTAAATATTAGATAAACATATCAATATTTTTAAATTAGATGTCATCATTCATTATAACATTTTAATATATCACATTTAAATAAATATAAAATGCTAAGTAGTATTTTAAATAATAATTAATTATAAAATTTTATTTAATTTAAAATAAAAATATAAAAAAATAATTTTTTTAAATAATTAAAAAAGTTTATAAGAATTATACCTATTTTTGCTTGAAGGCCTGTATTGTAAGTTATAGTACTTAAAGCAGATCAAGTCTTACTGTTCTAAACCGAACCCCTGCAGACCTGCAAGAATTTCAGACATGTGATCGCAAGTTTTCTGATGTGCCCGTTGATAAACCAGACTGGCGAAACTGAACTGCCGCTTTGCATGTGTTCCACCTGTACGGCCTTTGGCTGCCACGAAATTACTACTACTATTAAACTTGGTTTTGATGCCTGACAACTATGTAACTCAACCTTAATGAGACACACAGAAAAACATGACGGAAATAAATCCAGAACAGAGAACTGCGTTCGTTATTTAACATGTTGTCTAATCAATGATATGCCTGCTAAAGCTTTTGTGTACTTATTATTCTTTTCTCTCTTTATTTTTTTAATTTAAAATATTGAAACATGTATCATCTTTGTTGATCTCTCAAAACTCAGAAGTCAAATCCTATTTTTAAAGAAAATCATGACAAGAGGTTGTTGAGCTTATTAAAACATTGGCTAGCAAAATCAACAACAATTTTATTGTAAAATTGCATTTATATTCAACAACAATGCACTTAGGACAAGTTAAATTACATTGCCCATCACTCTAAACTGGTTCTATTAACGCCCATGATCACCTCCCCAACCGAATCCTCCTCCACCACCGCCGCCACCTCCTCCTCCATTGTCCCTCCCACCTCCATAGCCAAAACCTCCACCATATCCACCTCCGCTGCCGCCACCACCACCGCCGCCTCCTCCTCCACCTCTGCTTCCTACCCCTTTTGAACCACGCCTAAAACCATTCCTTGCTCCACTATCCCCACCATCATCACAATTGTCATCACCTCCATCACCAGGTTCGCCTTGATAATCATTATCCTTTCCTCCAGATCCCGCAGCACCTCCTCTTGAGCCAGTACCAAAATTTGACCCACCACCTCCACCCATATCTCCACCATTACCCTCTCCCTGCTCACAACAATCTTTTTTCTCGTTCAAACTATTAGGATTGACAGACATTGAGCCAATAATTTTTGAAAGCAATAAAATGTTGAAGAGGACAAAAACCATGCTATTGAATAGCTTCATTTTTGCTGCTATAGAATTAATGCTTGTAAACTGACTTGTAGATGAAATATGTTTATATAGAAGAGAAATAAACTAAGGAGGACGTTGGGATCATTGTTTTTTGAATCAAAATGCATGCATGCATGGACATGTGAATCTGAAAAGAAATATCTGTAACATCTCGTGAAAAAACAGAGGTCTCTGTTTGTGTTTATAGCTGTAAGAATCTGAAACAGGTACAGTAATCTATGAAAAACATAATATAAAGCCTTTGTTATGGTTCCAAGGTAAGTCATGAATCCACATTTTTACCTCGTTTTCAACTTCAACTTGAAAGGGCGGGTCCAATTTTCAAGGCCAATAGGGGTGTATGAAACAAGCCATAGTGGTTCTGTCTCCAGTGAATAAATGGTCAAAATGATTAATCTCAAAAGAGAAAAACACCTTGGAAATTTTGTTATTAATATTTCCCATATGGGTATGGCCATGGAGATGGGATTTTTTTTTTTAAATTGAAGAAAGTGAAATTCGAATTCTATTTTTAAGTAATGGATCATACACTAATCAATGAATCATAGAAATAAAATTAATAAAACAGTTTTTATATTAATACAACAACCAGGAAAACATCAAAATTGCAATAAGATAACTAATTTAGAATTAGCTGCAATTCTTTTATTCCAAAACACAGAAAGATACTTAAACAGTTGAAAATGGTGGATTTGACTCCCGTAATTGAATAAGGTGAAGAAGGGACAGAGTTTAAATCTTTGACGGATCTTGACCCTCTTTTTGGATAACCGTAAAATAATTGAACTTTCTAATATATCCCAGTAATTTGACCTACACGATTCTTTTCTGTTTTTAACTAATTGGCCTAAATGATCTTTAGTTGATAAACCTGAAGTGAAAATACTACAGCAACTACACCCAATTAAAAGTTATGGTCGTTCGGGTTTCAGTGGCAATTAACTTATTTCATGATTCCTATTTACTTTTATTCTATTGTCAATGCCTGTCCTGTCTCCTTTGAAGATGATGAAGATTGAAGAGGAGATCCCAACAATCTACTAAAGAGAAACTCAATGCCGATGCTAAAACTTTTTAATCCTGGCTCATAGAAAACATAATCTGGTAGGATTTGGACCCATCTTGAATCATTTAGATTTTGTTATTTCATTCGTGTTAGACAGGGCACACGTATAGGAGCAAATAAAGGGATACAAAAAGGATGAAAGACAATCAGATCTTGCAAGGCTCTGAAGATTCTTTTCTGAATTTGGTCAACATTCAAAACCTTAAAGCTCTCCTTAGGAACGTTCTTTATCAAGAAAAAAGCAAGTATCAGTTCGGTGTAACGTATGGCTGGCGACCCTGAAGCCTGATATTTGTGGACTGGTAATGCAGCTGAGCTGCAGCAGCTGTACAAGGAAACATACATGTGTTACGTAAATCATGGCTCCCCATCTTTCTCGCCTGTATAAATAGCTAGCTCAGTTCTTGATGAGTACTGCATTCCGAATTTTTCTGTGGGGTAGTCTTGAGATGACTCGTTTGCTTCTTGCACGCCTTTTCTTACTTTCCCTATGCTTCGCTCTTTGCGTCCAGTCAGCAAGTCTTCAACCATTGTAGGTGGGGTCCCCCTCTCCTTCAGCTTCCACTGGTGGTGGAGGTAGTGGTTGTACTGGCGGTGGCGGAGAAGGTGGTGATAGTGGTTCATCAGGTGGCTCTGGGTATGGATCAGGAAGTGGCTCTGGTGGGACTAGTGGTGGTGGAGGCGGTGGAGGTAGCAGCGGTACTGAGAGTGGTAGCAGTGGCAGTGGCTTTGTCTTTGGAAGTGGAAGTGGTGGTGGTGGTAGTGATAACAGCAGCTTGCCTAGGAAAGTTGGGAAAAGCAATTAACCAGGCTCTTCCTAATTCCTATTATGTGATCAAAAGTCCATGTGGCACTCGTGTCTGCAATTTAGCTGTTTATGTTTAAATGTGTTATGTGTTGGTAGTAACTCGTGAAGTGTTGCTGCAGTTGTTGTAGCTTGTCTATGCACAAGCATGTCCTGTTTCAGCAATAGATCAATACGGGATTAGTTTAAGTATAAATATAGTAAATAGTATAATATTTTTTACTAAGTAATTAAATATTGAAATTCCTTGCTTTTAATTTAATAAAAACCAAAATAATATATGAAATAAATTATTTTTTCTAGAAAAATTGGTGGATTTTTCTCCTTAAATTTTAGTAGTTTGATAATACAAAAAAGAGATTACAACTTTACAACAATTGCAATCTCACCTTCTTTCTTTACATTTTTAATCTTTTAATTATTTCAAATGATAAAATTGTAAAGATACATAAACTATGAGCCAATTATGCAAATGCAAAAATTTTGAAGGAGTGAAATCTAAATTCCTAATTGCCCCTCCAAGGGCGGGAAACTGGAAAAAGCAAACACGCAAAAATAGAAGAGGGAAAAATCGAAAATCCAAACAGTCCTCAACGAAATTCAAAAAAAAAAAAAAGACAGAAAGAGAGATAGAGATGGAGAAATCGAGCTCGAGCAGCGAGTTGCAGAAGCTTGTAGAAGCCATAAAAATTTCAGAGGTAAGCCTTTTCTTTTTCCCTAAATCTACCATCCATTTCATTACCTTTCTTTTTAAGTAAAAAGTTTTTGATTACTAATTCATGAAATTAACTAAGGTTAAATAGGTGAGAGAAAACACTTGCTACCCTTCGGATCGTTCTCCATCTCTCTTGCACTCACGGAAATAGTAATGTTCTGTTTGGTTGTCGAGAAAATGTTGGATGAATTTTTTTTTCTCATAATGTACATTGCAGGTGGTTGAAGGTCGAGCTGAGCTGATTGCTAAATTGGCAGATTTACATTTATCAGAGCAATCTGATCTGAATTGTCTTGTTGAATCCCTAATTGTATCCACTCTTTGTTGCTTTTTTGTTTTTATGAAATATTCTTCCTTTTTCCAAAATTTTTGGTATATAATTTTGTTTTTCTATTTTAATTATGCAAAAATTTCCCCTAATATTTGCTTCTAGAAATGAAGAATGCTGCGAAAGATTTTAAGTTTACACGCTTTAGGTAGAGTTGTTCTTGAATAAGATTTGACTGTCCCCTTTGCTTGGCATGTTAATTTAATTTCCTTGACAAGAGAATGGGCATTTTGGGAAGATTATACTTGCTTGGATGTGTCACAGTGCATGTTAAACAAGACTATTTTACATGTGGCTGCAAAATATCTTGATTCAGATATTTCTGGGTGTTTATTACAGTTTCTTCTACTTGGAACAAAGGTATGTTTATTTCTATTGGCCTTATATGTTAGAATTCTGTTGGTCCTTGCTTGAATGCGAAGCAGTAGCAGCTTCTTAAGCATGTTGACTTATGTGTGTTTTAGGCAAGCACATGGTGTGGGAAGCATCTTAAAATGACTGTCATGTCAACTCAGGAATCTCCAGAAGAAGAACATCACGACTTGTTTTACCAGGTAGATGTGCTTGACAGTTTGAAGCATCATTCTTTTCTGAAGTAAAGTTGTTAGTTGTCACTGCATTTTTTCTTTTGTTCTAGATCAAATGATGAAGTAACATCTTTGCAAACTATAGCCAAGTATGAATGCTGTTATTTTTTTTTATCCCCTATCTTCTACCTAGAACTTATAATTTTTAGTTTGGTTAGTCTTAAAAGATTCCTTGCATGGGGTGTCCTGGATTTCTATGATTGTTGCCAACTTCCTAAATTCAAATCAATCATGCTACATTGTTATTATTTTATGTTGAAGGCAGACTTGGTAATTTATTAGTATCCAACATGAAATTCAGCATAGGTTCTGCAGCTATTGTACAATTAACTGTGCATTGCATGCCTGAATCTGATGGCCTAATAATGTCAAACCACAGTGAAGGTAGCCCTTCTATTTGTTTGCTTGCTACAAGGCAGTCAACCCGAGGTAGAGTGTGAACATAATATTTATGCATTAAACACTACTTTGAGGTATGTAAGGGTTACTCCTGATTGAGCATGCATATCATATTAAGCTACTTCATTTACATTTCTTGATCAATTTCTCCATTGCTTGAGAGCTAAAGATTTCTCTCTATCCACAACAAATATCATCTCCTTTCAGAGGAAAAATTTAAGAGCTTTTCCTTTGGTGTTGACTGTTGAAAAACTTGTGTTGGTCTTCTAATATGAAATGCTTTCATTTTCTTAGATTCTACAACTCCATAGACATCTGTCCTGGGTATGATAGTCTCTTTGCTTCAATGATGCCTCATATTATCTTAGAGATATTCTTAATTTTGCAGTTCCTGCTAGATTTTTTGAGCTTCTCTGCCGCTAGCTTTACAACTACGACAAGGTACTCTGTTTTGGTTGATGAAGCATCAATGGTGGTTGTTGAAAAATTCATTCTAGAACAGTTGAATCTAGCAAAAGATGCAATATCTGAAATTAAGGTACCTAATTCTTGCATTTTCTTTGTCAAAATCTTCATGCAATATCATCTTAAACCTTTGTTTTATCCATATTTTCTTTTTTGGATTTCTCATGGAGATAAATTATCGTGAAGAAACAATAATTGTGAATTTTTCCCTTCTTGGAAGGTAGTTTCAACGTGATATTGTTTTGGTGTAATGTTAGTACTGCAGGAGATTAGCATTGCAGAATATAGGGCAAACTGGGTGTCAATTGCACAACCTTCAGTTTAGAGTAAAAAAATTGTGGAATGCAAAATGTCAGGCTTTTTGAAAAGAATCACAATCAATTATCAGACGAGTCAACTTTGAGATTCAACTTTATGCTTTAGCATTCCTGTTCTCAATCAGTGAAGTCTAACTGTGGTTGATGTGGATCACTTGGTGAATGTAGGGAGATTTATAGAAATAAAACTAGTGGCTTGTTTAACTGCATGTCATCTTTTTCTAATTTGCTTATAAATTTTACAAAGAATAGTCCAATCTTATCTATGATTTCTATTTTTTTTCTTTAATAAAGGTTCTAACATACAGTTAGTGAATCATGCTCAAGATGAGGTGGAATTGTTGTTTAAGATGTCTTTTACATTTTCAACTTAACCTGAACTTTGATCTCTTTACTAGTCAATTAGTTAAGCATTAACACTTCCTCACTTTGTCGTTACCCTTTATTCACTTTGGGATGGCAACTTCAACAATTGTAGTTTCTCCTTTCGATATTGTTGTCTCTCAATATGGATCATATGTTTTTTGTCTAAATTTGTGAGTCATAATTCATACAATTAAAATGTCATAACACCTAGCATTGAACTATTTCATGTCTGAAAGTGTTTTTTTATCAAGAAATTGAATTTGCTTCCTGTCGGTGCTTTCTGTTATAAATCTGAAGAATCTAGTTGGCATCACCTGCTGATGAAGTTTGGACATTTTCTCAAACAGAATATGGATTCAATCAGTGCAGAGGTTTTAAAGGCTGCCCAAGCGGTCATTGATGCTGTCATAAGACTCTGCAAGGAGTATTTACAAGTAATATATTGGGAGTTTTCTGCTGCAGAACCTGAAAATGATGAGCATGATATGAACTGTGAACAGGCATGTGTTACGAATCATATTATGAACATAACAACAGTTACAATAGAAAAGCTATTTGAATTAGGCATTTTGGCTGCAAATGGTGGTGGAAGTCTTGTAACCATTCTTAATGTGTCATGGAAAGGTGTGGTTACCTTACTTCAGCTAGCCAAGGGCAAATTGACAGTAAATGTGAAGGTAGCAGATATCATTGTGACTTTAATTTCACTTGTCAATGATTCCCTGAAATGTGCAGCTGAGGCTTGGTCTTCTCCTCTGAAGGATACTGTTTCTGTAACTGAAGCTAGAAGGATATTTGTTCCAATAAAGTTTTACCTGATCAATGCAGTAAAAATATCTTCCTTATATCCATGCCAGGCATATATGGTATATAGAGACTTAACACTCTGTGTCTTGATACTCTCAACCTTTAAATTATCATTGAGCCATGAAAAACTTATGAAAAATGTCAGTGAAGTGATGGCTGAACTTTTGGAGAAAACATCCTTGGATTTGCTTATTTCTTTGCTTAATTCAGCTGATGTGAAGCAGGAACTCAAATATGAACTTCTAGACTGGTTATTCTATGACGACTGCTGGTCAAATGATGTTAATGAAGATCCTGTTAGTAAATGTAGGACGACTTCAATGGATGAGATCTTTTCAGTGAGTTGTGAAGCTATGCCTAGGTCAAGAGTATTGTTGCTTGGTCGAATAGCACTTTATTCCAGTTTTCTGAGATACTCCTTTGATCTTGAGGAAGATGTAAAACTTGTGATTGCCAGAAAGCTTGGTTGGTTTATGAACATAATAATTGATGAAGAGGTTTACTCTTTCATTCTTGTTTCACAGATTCCGGTCTTGTATGTTTCTGGAAAAACTGTGGAATTAACTTGGGAGCTCACATATTCAGCTCTCTTGCATGCCTTAAAAACCTTCGTGGTAGTGGTATCTTCAACTTTAGCCTGGGAGGAGTTGGGGTCTTTCATGGTTAAAAATTTCTTGCACCCTCATTTTCTTTGCTCAGAAATCATAATGGAACTTTGGTGCTTTTTGGTTCGGCATGCTGCAATAGAGTTGGTGAATGATATCATTGATGAACTATGTGCATTAATGAAATTAGTAGCATCTCCTGAATCAGTTTTTGTTCCAGATTCCAGTCTCAGAAAGATGGCCCGATCAGTCTGCATGCTTCTCACATTTAGCACCCCATCAGTGGTGGATCGTGTTTACAGTTCTGTGGCAGGTGATGATAGATCGCAGTTATCACCAGTTTTATATGCAGTCTTGCTTTTGGAAGGCTTTCCACTAACCTTGCTATCACAGAACATAAGAAGTATCACTAAAGACAAAATCATTACTGATTATTTTGGTTTCATCGATAGTCTTGATGACAAATCGTTGACTGTCTCCAGTTCTGAATTTGGGATTCCAGTTTTTGCTCTATCTGCTTTCTTGCAGTCACTGTAAGTGCTTGCAATGTGTTTATTCATTAATGAACCGGTATCTGTTTTAGTCAATTGGAAACAGAAGTAGCAATGTCTTTGTAGAAGTTCCTAATTCTTTTCCTGCAAATCAAATGAAAACTAACATATTTCACTGTAGACAAATCATCCCCTAGGTTGACATAATTTGCTTGCATGCTAATGTAGCCGAAGATCTGTGCAAAAATTTTCTTCTAAGAACTTTTTGATTCTATTTCTGACATATGAAATTGATTTTAGAGTCTCAATATTAAATGAAATTATTATTTCATGCAGCCAGGTCACTGTATCTGACACTGACATGAAGACCTTGAAGTTCCTAGTTGCTATTGCTTGTGGTTGTAGGAATTCTGTGGACAAATTAAACAAGGAAGTCTATTGTTTGCTTTTGAGTCAAACATTAGTGATTATCTCAAATTTGAGTCACCTGTATGCATCTGATGAAATGGAGGAGGTCATCTTGGAGCTTCACAATCTGTTTGTTTCAGGGCCAGGAGCTTCAGATACTCTGCTGTATCAATGCAAACCGGGACTGGCACTTTTCATGGCTGGACTTAGTAACATGGGAATGTCGGAAAGTGATAATTGTGCTAAAAGCTCTGCTGTCTGGGAGTTGTATCACATGCTTTTGAGAGAGCGACACTGGGCAATTATTCATCTTAGCATTGCAGCATTTGGATATTTTGCTGCTCGTACTAATTGCAATCAGCTATGGAAATTTGTGCCACAAGATGCAGCTCTTTCGTATGACCTAGTGTCAGGAAATGATGCGAATGAAGAAAGATTTATGTCTGAGTTTAAGGCTTTTCTTGAAAAAGAAATGGCTCTTCCTGCAGTTACACCCAGCTCTGAGCAACAGGGGCTACTTCTTGAGGAAGGTCTAGTTCTAAAAGAAAAGGTTCGCAAGATCTCAAATATCAAAGCAGAAGCTTCAGGATGTGATAGCATGGAGATTGATGATGAAAACCAATCAAACAAGAGAAGGAAACTTCCTGATGGAATTAACAAGGGAGTGGAATTGCTGCAAAATGGCTTGAAGGTTATTAGTGACTGTCTTACCCAGTGGCAACCGAGTCATGTGGAGTCTGCTGAACTTCATGACAAGTTCTTGACTCACTTTTCTAGCCTTGAAAATGTGATTGCTCGCTTGGTGGGTCTTACGAGTTAAGTGATCATAGAAACCCTCTGCATGGAAATTTCTCAAGGTGCTTGACAAGTTGCTTGGGTTGCTGAATTCAAATTGTATAGGAAGTATAGAAGGGATTGGATATGACTCAAATAGTTCTAAGCAGGTAAAAGTGTTACATTCATTCTTGTCATTGGCTTTGGCAATTTTAATCTTGCCAGGACATGGTTCCATTTCTCACATGTTATAGGACATGTATGTACAGAGTTTGTTCTCTAACCTAATTTTAAACATAATTGTTTTAGTACCAATGTAAATTTGTGGTCAAATGATATAATATTTCCATTTCTTTATGCTGAGTTTTGCGGTCTTCTGCAGGAGTTCATTTTCATTTACTTATTTATATTTTCATGCTGGTGCTTGAGTTGTGTATTGTGTTTCTCAAATTCAATAATTGTTGGTAGCTTAACTCATAAAGTATTTTGGTGGTGGGTAGTATTAAGGGTTTGAGGATGTTTATCCCCGCAAAGAAAAGATTTGAGAATGAATTTTGCCTTTTGAAAAGTTTATGGGAATGGACAGATACGTTTAGTCCAGCTTATGGGGGAAAACCTGATTCTCGTATCATTGTATTGGTTAGAAGCAAGACCTTGAAAGTTGAAAACCTTTGGTTTGTTTTTTCTCTCTTTTTAATGTTCAACATAATGGACTTGCCATCAGTGTAACCTTGAAACAAAGTTCTTAGTGGGACAGTCTTGATTGAACTTATTGTTGAGTGGTAATTTTCCCTCTCCAAATTAACTGTTGAACAACATGATCTGAACTGTACTTGCGTCTCAATCATCAATCTCTGGTCTATGATTTCATCTGCATAGCATTATCCGCTCTTGTAATTCTGTCCTTAAATATGGTAACATAGACATGTAGCAGAGAGGCTGATTTCAGGCGCCTGTGTTCCCCTGTTTTATCTCTCCCTGATTAAGAGTCTGTCCAGATTCAATGGTCAGTATTTCTCTGTGGGCTTGAATGTGTTTAATGTTGGAGTCGATACATAACAGTGTGATTAAGTTCAACATTTTGCGTGGTAATCTCACATAATCAACTGCGGGTCCAATGTTTATTACGCTGAAAGGCAATTACTAACAAGGTGGTTAATCCGACAATTCATTCCTAATCTTAAAGTTAAGCCCTTCACTGGCACATTATCTTACTGTGTTTCACAGGGACAAACCAAGTTGAGGTTGGAAGTTGGAACAATAGAAAACGATAGAAAGTTGATGTTTTGCTTTTTTTTTTTTTTTGTGGAGCAAAGATATCTAGAAAGTTTATGTTGCTGCGTCGTTGGCAATGCTAATGATGATAACTTAAAAGTTCCATAGAAGAGTTAATATTAAAAGATGAAGCATAAGATACGCGGATTATTTCTCAATGTTGTTTGTCTTCTAAGTTCTCTTACATCCCAGTTGGAATGCACCCACGACAAGCACATGTATCTGTATTAAGAATTGCAAATTGCAAGAGTGGTAAGCTTGATTTGGCATGTCCATTCTGAGAACCACTTGCCATAATTTAATACAACCTTTTTGGGCCCCAGTTATTACCCTTAATTTGCTGTCATGTGATCATGGAAGAATGTTACTTAATTAGCATAATATACTTCTATAAATGTCTTTCAATTATGATTTTGTCATTCTTGCAAATGCATCGCGTTTTATGAATCATTACAATGGCTTCTGTGATTTTTGGAAGCGACCCTTACTTATGCTCCAGAAAGTGGAGAAAATAGTACTGTTATAGACCAGATGCAGAATGGACATAAGGACAAGAATAGAAGGGAAAAAGAATAAAGGAAATTTCTTTTGTGCAAAGCTTTCGGAGACAGTACCAAAAGAAAATCCAGAACATTAATAAAGGTCATGTAATATGGTGTGGTCCTCCTCGGTGATATTCTGATATGACAACTGCTCACTTGGCTTTTTGTGTTGACAATTTTTTGTTGTGTTTTGCCTTTTTTTCCCCTGCCAGGGTTGTAGTAAAAAGCGATAAATCCAAGATTACCTGATTCTGTGCTGGCATAACTTATACGTTATATATATATCTTTATGACTTGCCATAGAAAGGCCATATTAGTTTGGTGAAGGACTAAAAGTGCCTATATTAGCTTGCTATATAGTTATGAGGATTCCTACTACTGCTCTTATTGTTTTAGAATTTAGGTTGTGGTGGAAGAAGAGGCTGCATCATTATCTGCCAAACATGAAGATTGCCACAAGAGTTCTGATAATGTTTTGTGTGGCTGTAGGCATCATCTTCATGTCTGTGTATCAACCAGAACACTTTTTCGGCATGGAGTATGAAGTTCGTGTGATCAATGGCTTCTCCAACAACTCATCGCTGCCTCTAGTCATCTGGTGCATATCGCAGCAGGACGGGGATATGGGAGGGCGTGCCCTCCAGGAGGGTGACGATTTCGGATGGAGGCTCAAGACCAATATCTGGGGCAATTCCCATTACTTGTGTACCCTGAAATGGGATGCCAAGAGGAGGAGTTTCGATGCGTTTAAGGTTCCTAGAGACAGTCAGCGGTGTGCTCCTCTGAAGAAATGTTCATGGCTGGTGAAAGAGGATGGGTTCTACTTCAGCAGTGATGAAGTCAACTGGAAGAAAGACTTCTCCTGGTACTGATTTGCATGGCACCCTATCCTTTCTGTGCAGCCAGAGGTTCAAACGTTTATCGGGTAACCATAAACCACATGTTTTCTGTCAATGTAATTGCTTTTGCTTTTGCTATATGAGCAGAACAGTTTTGTCCATTGAAATCTTAATGGTAAGCTTGGCCTTGAAAGCAAAAAAAAAAAAAAAAAATCCATCCTCAGGCATACATATACCTAATGAAATTATACTCCATGTACATATTTTTTATTTTTGGTTATTTAAAGTCATTGAAAGCGCAAAACACAAGATCATCTCCTCGGAATCTTTGTAGTGATATATTGTACTTTAGTTGTACTAACTTTATAATTGGTTTTCGTTTGGGGAATGGAACTCCACAGCACATTAAAATAAAAGTGTGGAACAAAAGGTTAAGGAAGAAAAAAAAAGAATATAGACTTGGTCCGTCCATGGTGAATAGCAACTTGCCTTAGCAGCTGTTAAGTGGAAAGAAAGTAGTATTATAAGGCAAAATCATGGCCATAAGAATGATTATGAATCTTATCTTTGAATACATGCCAGTGTATCAATCATAAGTGGGATGCAATAAAATAATACACGAGTAATGAAGATTAGGGGCAAAAGATAAAGTGTCAGAATTAAACTGCCTTGATGACCAATGAGATGTTTGCTGAAGCAGGTTTGAGCGCTTCGACAAAGCACCTAGTTTATTGAGGGGAATCATGAAAGAGAAATCCTGGAAGTGCCCAAGATCATAAAGGAAGGGATTACATATTATATTGCAAAGCAACTTTTTTTTGATAGCAGAAACTTTTTATCTCCAACTTTTGGTTTTGGTTTAACATGCTTTTTATCGCTTCACTGTCTCACCAGTACTTCTCGTGGGTCTCTACACTCTACTCCCCTGATTCGATAAAGATTCTGGTTCCACTCATTGAACAAATGCACTAAATCATTGCATCAACAGTTTACAGCAACGATGGTTTCTTCTCACAGTTTAAAATGCAAAGTTTTCTTTTCTTGATTGAGCAGAGCATCAAATTGGAGTGTTGAGTTAGTTCTGGCAATGAATTGTGGATATAGCAGGACAATTCTTAACAAGAACGCAACCACAGAGCATATGGAATAGAGTGTAGATATGACATTATTCTTATCAAAAACCTACATATAGACATATCAGACAAGCCAAAAAGGCAGCCAAAGTGACCGCTTACACTTCATAGTTGCACTAATGTTTGGTAGTTGGTGCAATAGCCTGCTTAAATATGGGGATGGAACTAAAGAAAATGCGAGATTCGAATCAATGAATAAGCAATTGATAAAATTATATTATTATTTTAAGGACAGACAACGTTACACGCAGCCGCAAAGTTGATACTTCATGTTTAGCCTGGCATTGTTGGTTGCCACTCCAAAACCTGTAACAGTGAATTATGAGTCTTTTGAAAATACCCCAAAAAGAAAAATATGCGGCAACTTGTCCAAAATGAAGTTGTCTTTTCCACTTGATTCATCACGCGGAATTGTTTCATTTCGAAGTATCAACTTTCTCTTTTTTCTCCTAAATAGGAAATGAATGTTTCTTGTCTTAAGTTTATGACTAAGTAAACCTTGTTTTTCATTGCTTTTATGTCTAGCATGCCCTGGTCCTTCTATAATTCATGAGTGGTTATGATCTCAACCCTCGAAAAAACTTAGGTTAGTAACTCTTGTTTATAGATAAGGAAAGCTATTGACTTGAAACGATTATATTGAAAATTTGATTTTTTATCTTGCGGATATATGATGTTGGTAGAGTTTTTGACTTTACAAATAAATTTATGTTAAGTCATTTAATAAGTATGTTAATTTATTAATTTTTTAATTATAATCTTATGACTATGTGACGATTTTATATACTTTCTTGTAAAATTTAAAAAGACTTGAAGTTATTTCATTTTATAGTTCAAACTTAAAAATTTTAGGATATATACAGAAAAAACTCATTAAATGCATTAAAACTTGAGAATTGAGTTTGAGATGACTTCCTAACGATAGAGGCAGAGAAAGCTCAAGTTGAGTAGTGGCAGTCAATTGATTTAAGTCACCATATCAAGTAGCATGATGATGATTGATCATACAATGTCACCCATTTCTTGCTTTTCTGGATTGCATCCATTTCTTGCTTTTCTGGATTGCATCCAATCTTTAAAGAAGCAAAAGCAATATCCAAAAGGGAAATCTCTTCACACCCTCATCTCATCAACTCAATTCACATCAAAGAAAAAGCAAGTCAATGAGGAAACAATGTAGAAAGATAGATAAATAGATAGAAAGATATACCCTTCAAAAGATAGAGACAAACCAAACACAGCACGATGGCAGCAGTCTCTTTCTGTTTCCATAAACCAAAATGGCGTATAATAATATTTCCTTGTCTTTTTTCCCCCTGCTGTTCTCTATAATTTTAGGGGCAAAGAAATCTTTTTTTTTTTTAAATTTTTGCTGAATGAATATGCGAACACTTTTTCAGTTACAGGGTTTTTCCAACTTACATGGATCTTCTTTCTCTAGTAAGCATAGAGTGTCTCTCTTTGTGCTTTCAATCAACAAAACACTAATAGAAAAAACCCTATATTTTTTATTTGCAAATTCTGTACTACCTTTCATAAGCTAATGTCGATGCAGGTACGTTGAGAAGATGTCATCATATATCTAGTAGTTGTTTCGTCACTTGCATAATTTTCTAGTGTTTTCTGACACTTGATATGGTATTCAAGGTGCTAGCTAGAAGCCGCACAATGTGTTGCACATGAAACTTTTGATGGCCTCTGAATCAAGTACTCTCCAGTGTTCATATAATATTTTCCCATAGATTCAAGGTACTCAAAATCTTCTTGAAAAGGATGTTTCCTCTGCAAATATCCTCTTCAATCAAAATTCCGTACGTTCAACAGTTCCACAAATTTGCAGTTGCAGGGCAATCTGGCTTCCAGATAAAGCAACAAATTCCATGGCGGATATATAGTGCATGAATATTACCCAAAAAATACCAAGAATTTAAAAATTAAAGACCCCTTCTCATTGCCATTGACCAAAAAAATAAAAACCATTCCAATATAATTGAATAAGCTTGAAAAAGAAAAAAATATTGAATCTTCAATCTTAATTGTTCATTGCAAAATGTAAAACTTTTAACTTAAATCTAATGGGCGATTGATTAAAAATCATGAGTCTTTCTGATTTGCTTTCTTTTACTATATTTTTAATTAAATAATATAACTTTTTATTCCTTAATGCTAAAATTAAGTTGTGAAAACAATAAAAAGTAGTAGCAAGTTGAAGTGGTGCATCAAAGGGAAATGGTGCCCAAAAAACCATCTCCTTCAACTTCAAGAGTGATGCCTTAATTAATTGTGGAAGCAGTCTTTCTCTGTTTTGTGTAGTGAAGCAGGTGGTTCTTGCTGCTTATAATGAATGGAAATTTTCATGTTTAACACCAAAAAACAGTAGCACCAAAAAGGGAGTTTCCAAGTGCTGGGTGACATGGTAGCAAAGCGTGGGGGCGCTTGTCAAACTCCTATTGCGCCTTCCAACTTGTTATACATTCACAATCATGCACGCTTGCTTGGCCCAGCCTCCAAATTTTGTCGACCCATATATTATTGTTTTGTATGACTTAATCTTTACCTATTGCTCACATATACAATAAGGTATCAACTTGATTCCAAGTAAACATTGACTCAGTAAAGATTCCATTAATTTTATTTTAAAATTATTTATTCATTTTTGGGCCAATAGCAGGGTAAATTTCGAGGCCCCAAGAAAGCCCTCCCACCAAAGAAGTGTAGCTTACCCGTTAGGTCGTTGACTAGAAGGAAATTACTTCTTCTTATATGATCCAGCCTATAAATTAAATGGAATAAAAAAAAAACCTCCAATTCATTAAAATTATAAATAACAGTCTAATAAAAGTGTAACCTGCTTAGCTATTAATGTTTATCTAGTCAAATGCTTTAAAACTCGAAAATTCAAGTGCCACCAAACTCAGTTTTTTTTTTCTTTTACTCTCCATGTAAGGTTTAAAAGCTGCAAACAGTATATACTATATTCCCTCTCCATATTATATGTGTCTTTTTATTTTTGGGAAAATGTGTTTAAATTTATTTATATGCATTCATCTATGTAAGGGTGCTGAAGACTAGTGTTTGAATAAAACCTAAAATATGATACGCCCAAGAAAAAGGCAAAAGGGCCACGACCCATGATGACACCGAAAATGGAAATGGGATGTTACTACAAATTGGCAAATTCAATTTAGAGAACTTATTCTCTGGGTTTAAGTTTTAAGGTTCTTCGTTAAAATTGATTGAATAAAAATTAAAATTTTAAATGAAATTGATAAATTGATAAAATTTAATGAAAATAATATCTATGTGTGAAATGTGAGTGATATTTATTGGACGGTAAAAATTTTGTCAGAATTTTCAATAAAAATATCAAAATATATACACAGGATCATAGCTTTTACATAGCTTTAGCAGTATAAAATTTTTACATAGCTTTAGCAGTATAAAACCCTAATAGCCTAAAGATCAGCGTCATTATTCACAGGATTAAACATCAATCTTCTCTTAAGAAAAGAAAATGGCTGGTTCTGTCAAGATTTTGCCTCTCTTTTTCCTTGCATTTTGTTGCATCTACCCATAGCAGTAGCCAAAGAGGCCATAACGGTTACTATTCACATTATAATTGAGTTGCCTCCAAGTTCTGGAATTACCACAGCTGATTGCATTGGGAGGAGTGCAAGCTGAATTGAATCACACGGTGGCCAAATAAGCAGTACATATGCAAAGCTGCGAATGGTAGCAAGAAGGGCTCTTGGCTTGCTTTTGCCCTCTTAGAAATGTGCTTCGTAGGGATTTCTTCTGGTCAGTGAGAAAGGATGCGTTGTGTTTTAGCTATGATCAGTCTAATTGGATGAAAATCAATGACGGGGAACATTAGTGTGTCTTATGGCTATCTTCCTCTATTGAGCATGACTAATGCAAACAATAAAAAAAAAGTGAACATGAAATGCCGCAAAGAATAAAAAAATAATAATAAAATGGTTTAGTACACTTATAATTCATTTTTAATTCATAGTAATTAATTTTTTTGTTCCGAATCGAATTATTAACCTGATCCATTGATCTGATTCATAACATTATATGATTAGTTTTTGTCCATTCTCATACAAAATTCTGAATTCATCATTGAATATAAGTGAGTTTTTTAATAGTGTTGTCACAGTAGGGATAACATCATCTATCTCCATAGGATCATATTCCTCAATCTGTGAATATTCCAGGGATTAGAGTTGTTCAACCTCAATTGGTTCTTAAACTTTTGGTGAAATGGAAAGAGAGAAAAAGCAGGAGTTAATTTTTTAAATTTTTTTTCCTCTATTTTCTCCTTATTCTTTCCATTTCTCTCGTTCTCTACTTGTGGTATTGAAAAGCATAATAGTTATTTTTTTTATGTATAATTTCTTAAAAGCTTTTTTAGGTTTTTCAATTGCAATTTGTGCGAGATGAGATGAACTGAAACCTCATAGGTGAAAAATGTGTGACATAACAACCCAACTTCTATAAAGAAAAATAAATTAGAAGGATATGATATTTTTGTGAGTAAAGGTACTTATATGGTTGGATGAATCACCAACGTGGAGTAAAAGGAGGAAAAGGAAAGGCGGCTGGATTAGAGAGACATGCGGAGAAAAGGAAATAGTCTATGGTTCCAAAGGATGGCTTTTATTAACTTTGTAAAACGACACCGTGTGGCAGGAGAAAGAAGCATTAAGAAGGAGACGATGTCATTTCAATCATTACGGGGTTAAATAACAAACGATGTGATTTGGTGTGTTGGGATTATTTACAAATTAAAATAATAATAAATTAATAGTTTAAAATATGATGGAATAATAAATAAAAAATATATTGAATATAAAAATTCATATTTATTTAAAAATAAATCTTTTTAAAAAAATTTTAAAAGAATATTACAAGCAGTGATTTCTTTAAATTTTTTAGAGTGAGAATGCATTTTATCTTTATTACTTTAACCAAAATTCAATTGAGTGTTGCAATTATAATTGACGCTTGTAATAAGAAATTATGATTGAAAATAATTATAATCAAAGGTATTTATTGATTTTACTATTAAGAACGAATTCATTATAATTGAAATTGTATTTTTTTTGACATTGTATTTACTATTAAAATTAATGATTACGATCAAATACAAATCAATTGTAATACTAATCGAACTTAAAACACCAAGTATAACGTCATAACAAATGATGCTGATTCAAACCTAACCCATTTTTGATTGTAAGAATTAGTTTATTAATAGATAGTAAAAAAACAAATATAAAAATTAAAAATGAATTAACAAGGGTGACGACAAATACAAGTATTGCCAGGAATAGTGATGGCGTAGCAAAATCCATGAGCATCTTGCCCATATTTCATCCTGCAACCGTTGAAGCATTCGTCTATTGCGCAACCTCCCCCATGGCCGAGTATATCACAACTGCCAATAGCATTTGCCATCATTGACTCATTTCTTTTGCCAAATATTTTATCTATATATATTTTTGGTGAAATTTATATATAAATTTAAAATTTTCAAAAACCCTTTTTTCATTGTTGAGAGAAGACATTGTCTAGAAAAGATACAAATATGCTTTAAAAGTTAAGCATATTATAGGGGTTTTCTGTAATTTTCATAGTGTATGTATATTCTGTCATAAAGAAGAGATATATTGTCAATCATCGAAAACAATAAAATATCAATATCAATGTCCAAAGAGCATGGGAAAGATAAGAAAAATGGTGACAAACAGACAGATCATTACATACCTCACCCTAATTAGATCTTCAATTCTCTAGGCACCAGCGGTGAAAATTAATATGTTCTAGATCACTTGGACACAAACAAAAATCCCATTTCAAGTGAATAACCGCATAAAGCAGATAAATAATAACAACAATAAATCACTGTTAGAGGGATCTTCACATATGCTCTTAACGGATGGTAATAGTAATTAGCGGCGAAACAACAAGACCAAAGACAACCTACCGGAGCAATGTAGCCATATGATCCAGCGACTGCTGACATGGACTTAGATTGGGGCATGCCAATCACTCTCGCCAAACTAAAATCACCAACATGGGCTTCAAAATTTTCATCAAGTAAGATATTACTGGACGGTGAACGATCCTAGGTTTGCAGCCATGATCTAAATAATAAGCAAGACCTTCAGCGAGTAGGCCATTCTAAGCTACAGGAGGCCCCATGAAGTACTTCACCAAGCTATCTTTTGACCCTGTATTCATAAAGAAGCAGATTGGAACCTTGGTGATAGCAAAAACCATAGCGCTTCACAATGTTGGATGCCTAATATTTCCTAGTGTTAGAATTTCAGCCCGAAAACTATTCTCAATGTTGATTCCCTCTGCATTTGATGCGCGCCTTTTAACTTCGTAACCACCCATATATTTTTATTTTCTGTTATTTAATCTTTACATATTACTCACAGATATAATATATAATGCATCAACTTGATTCCAAGTAGCATTGACTCAGTAATTTTTTTTTTATATTTTTATTATGTATTCCTTCATAATTTCATTAATTTTCAAAAGCTCTCTCAAAATTTTAAGGTTTTTTTTTCATTTTTGGGCCAATAGCCCCACCAAAGAAATGTACCCTACCCATTAAGTAGTTGACATAGGCCTAAAGTTTCATTCTTATACTATAAGGAAATTACTTCATCTTCCAGCCTATAAATTAAATGGACTAAAAAAAAGTCTTCACTTCATTAAAATATAAATAACAGTCTAATAAAAGTGTAACCTGCTTAGCTATTAACGTTAATCAAGTCAACTTGAAAATTCAAGTGTCACCAAACTCAGCTAATTTTTTTTTTTTTACTCTCCATGCATGTAAGGTTACACTATATTCCCTCTCCATATTATGTCTTTTTTTTTTTTGGAAAATATGTTTATATTTACCTATATGCATTCATGTATGTAAGAGTGCTCAAGACTAGTTTTAGAACAAACCCAAAAATATGACAGGCCCAAGAAAAGGCAAAAGGGCCACAACCCATGATGAATCTGAAATTGGAAATGGGGTGTAGTACAAATTTGCAAATTTTAATGGAAAGAACTTATTTTTTGGATTTAAGTTTTAAAGTCTTCGTTAAAATTGATTGAATAAAAAAATTAAAATGTTAAATGAAATTAATAGATTGATAAAATTTAATGAAAAAATTAATAATATAAAATTTTTTACTTAAAATAACATCTACGAAAAAATTTGAGTGATGTTTATTGGATAGTAAAAATTTTGTCGGAATTTTTAATAAAATGTCTATTTCAATAAAATATCAAAATATATAGAAATTATTTGAGATTTTGTTTACTCCATCTTCAATTTAATTTTTAATAATAGACTTCAGGAAATTGATTATTGAAACATTATTTAAGTCTTGCTAATTCGGTAATTCCAGTGCCCCGACTCCAAATTAAAGGACAATTAAAGCATTGCAGTAACTGAAGAATCAATGCACAATTTTTGAGAAATATTAATTGGCACAGTCTGGATGCCTGACTTATAACGCCTAAACAGCAAAGCACTGCGCAATATGAAAATTATTCTATTAATTGTTAATTTACTTTTTCACCCTCATTTCATTGCTTTAGGCGTATATTAATACAGCCATGAAGATCAGTGTCCTTATTCACAGAATTAAACATTGATCTTCTCACCAAAAAGAAAAAAATGGCTGATTCGGTTAAGATTTTGCCTCTCCTTTTACTTGCATTTTGTTGCATCTACCCCATAGCAGTAGCCATAGAGGCCATAACTGTTACTATTCACATTATAATTGAGTTGCCTCCAAGTTCAGGAATTACCAGGACTGATTGCATTGGGGAGGAGTGGAAGCTAAAGCCAGGGGAAAACTTTCGATTTACGCGGTGGCCAGATAGGCAGTACATATGCAAAGCTGAGAACGGTAGCAAGAAGGGCTCTTGGCTTGCCTTTGACCCTTTTAGAGACTTGCTTCGTAGAGATGTCTACTGGTCAGTGAGAGAGGATGGGTTCTATTTTACGTATGATCAGTATAATTGGATAAAAATCAATGGCTGGGAAGATTAGCAATAATAGCATTGTTACTTGTTATTTTCTTAGTTCACCATGAATAAATGATTAGAACATCGATATTGACTTTCTCATGAGCTATCTTTCTCTATTGACCATTGATATATGGTATGGTAGATCCAATTGTTAATTTATCTCTTCTATGTAAAGCTTAGAAAACTCTTAAAAACCCATTAAAGCACTTAAGTTTCTTCAAAAAGTACTTTAAAATCGACAAAATCATGCATCAAAAGGATCAAAGCATGAGTTAGGAGCTGATATCATTTGTAGATTGTGCAAAGTAGAATGGGAATAAAGTCAGAATCACAAGGGCTTGCCCAGCTACCGACTGACGCTGTAGAATCCACTATCTAAATGCACAATCTAAAATCTTATCCATTCATTTGAGGGGTAAGCGATGAAACAACAGATAAGAGAGACATTTACAAATTGTATGATTGACAGTTTTGGATATCTTGCAGACATGATGCTGATGGATCTTTCTGGTGGTAGATGCCAGATCCCATGCATCTGAGTCCCCTTTCATTTTTGCTGACTGATTTAATTGCTACTTGGATTTGTCGTAACGTGCCGGGTATGAGAACCCGACCGCTAGACGTCGACGAAAATAAAATACTTAAGAGTCGTCATTAATCTTTTTTATCTAGATGCGATTGATCACTTATTAATTAAATTATAATCTACTAAGTCTTAAATTAATTTTAGATCCGTCGAAAGAACGAGAACTGATTTACGTTTTTTAAAAATGGATTCGGAAGTGTGATTACGCACGAAGAAGGGATAGCACTTTCGAGGCGCCCGTTTCACTAACGACACCATTTAATCTTAAGTTATCCTATTGTAATCTACCCTTGATTTTATTCTTATATTTCCTTAATCCTTGTTTATTAACTAATTCTTTATTAAATTAGCTGATTGAGTCGTTTTTTTAATTTTACGAATGCACATGATGCAATTGTAAAATGATGTTATGATTTGTTCAATTTTAAGTGATGAGGTCGACAATTTTTTATTAAAAAATCATTCTTAGACCATCCTAATGCTTTGGTGAAGTATCAAAATTTTCTTCATTTAGAGATATCTCGAAAAATCTCGAGAATGACTCGTCTCTACGAGCTCTTCGAGGAAAACCCATCATCGAAATTCTCGCCCCATTAACAAGATAAATGTAACATATTATGATAATAATAAAATAATGATATTTATATGAACACATTTATTAATTTAGTTGGTTCATTATTCATTTAATAATATAGGGTGCTTTATTACCTTGTTCATATACTTATTATTATTTGTTATTATTTTTTTATAATTTTCTATTTAAACCTATATTCTTTAATTAACATTGTTGATTAATATTTTACTTAATTATATAATTTATCAAACAAACAATTAATTTATTTTTTATGGTTAAATTAATCTTATTTAGTGATGTTTATTTAAGTTAATTAACTAACTATATTAATTTAAATTTAAATGCAACATTACGTAAAATTATTTTTCTTCTAATGTATATTTTAAACAACGATTATTTGAGTTAATAAATATTAGAGTATGGAGTTCGAATTTATCCCGATGCTTCGATGAAAATTCATCTCAAACTCCGTAACTAAAAAATCCACTCGAAAAAAGCAATTCTTTACTTCTTTTTAGGTAAAATTCTATCCTCGAATCACTCAAAATAATCATTTTATTTTTTTATAATTTTTATATTTATAATCATGTATTTAGTTATTTATTATATATATTCTTTTCTTAACTAAATATATCCTCACAAGATATTTTGTTTATAGATTTACTTTTTATTTATGTATATTCTATTTAGCAAAAATTATCATATTTATAATTTTTTTCAACTTTCAATATTTCTCAACTCAATATTGGGCCAGTCGATATTTCCATGTAAACAATAAGGGAAAGGATTTTACCTTGTTTGGGGTTGGACAGTAACCCAAAATAATTGATTTGTTTGGAAGCACCCAAGCCCGTGTCCTCAACCCACCATGCTTCGCAAAAGACTCCAATCTAGAGCTTCGGCAGCAGCCTTTCCCAGGTATTCAAGAACGGCATCGTTTAGAGGCCCTCCCAAGCTGACTTTTTATTTTCTTTTTTCTCTTCTTCCTCTTTCTCTTCTACCGCTTACCTCTTTCTCTCTAACTCTTTTTCTTTGCTCTTTCACCGGCTCTCTTTCCTCACTCTAAACCTCCCTCCTTTACCTTTCTAACCAACCGACGGTAACCCCCTCTGTCCTTTCCTACCGGCGACGCACCCAAGCCCAAAAACTCTCCTTATCCAACGCCCAAATCTTCCTCCCTCTTTCCCTTCTATCGATGTCGCACAACTCTCTCTCTTTTTCTCCCCTACACCGGAGGCGCACAACCCAAAATCGAGCCTCCCTTTTTTTGTTGTCGGTTGTCCCAAAAAAAAAGACCTCTCCCTCCTTTGATTCGCTGGCCACCCAAGCCAAAATCCCTCCCTAAAATCAAAGTTTACCCTCCAAACAAGAAAACCAAATAAAAAAAAACTCTCTTAAAAAAAAAGCCTTGCTTCACTCATTATTCAATGGCATATTTTTTGATTTTTTTCTGATTTTTTATTTTTTTTGAATTTTTTTATTGTGGCTAGGGTAGAGGTTTGCTAGAAAACTAGGGATTTCTCTCTCTGGGGTTTTTCTCTGGTTTTTTGGTTTTGGAAAGATTGGGTTTTTTTGAATTGTTTCTTGTCCTTCCAAAATCTCCCTTTGAACCAGAGTTTTAGGGTTCTTATGTCCAAGGCAATCATGCCCTTTTCAGCATGAATTCCGGATGGGCTACCTTCAAGTCAAAAACAAATCCACCGGAAATAACTCCAAATCCCAGCTGTCTAAGGAGCATTCAATGCTCTGTATTTTGTTGACAATGGAGGCCAAGCACGTTCTAGTCCTTTTTTTTTTTTTTTTAAATTTTGGTTTAATTAATTAATTTTATTTTATTTATTAAGAAAGTGTTTACAGGATTGTTCTGGAATGTACTAAAAACAAAACAATATATGCATGCACATGATTACAAAAGATGCTAATAAAGTGATAAAAAAAAATTCAAGGTTATATATAAAGTGATAAGAGAAACCTTTAGATCCGTTAAGCAAGACCTTCACAAAATTGAAATTAAGTCTTTGTTATGCTTGGCTTATAAGATCACTAGCTAGTCATACGTCCCCAAATTTTATCTTTTCATTGATCTTAAACGTCAAGAAATAACTCGTGGTCCTGAAAATCGGTGATATTGTCTAAATATATAGCTATTAATTAAGTTTGGTCAAAATTACTAATTCAAGCTACCCCCTTCCTTTTACAAGTGATTGCTGGTAGTCTGCAGTGATTGTAGGCGATGGTCTGATCAATCATGGATCATGCAATTAAGAAATTATTCCCAACTTTAAAAGGACTATTTGATTTTCATCAAGGATAATACAAAATTTAAAAAGCTAATCCATTAACTGGGGACAGTTCTAAAATGATTGTTTTAAGGTAAAGCAGTACCAATAATTTTGAGGTTTTGTGCTAATTCGCAAAGTCATTGACCACCTACTTTTAGTTGCTCTATTTTGACTTCCATAGCTATATCTCTCCACTATAATCGAAAAGCTGTCCATCCCATCCTCGTGCATGTATTTTCTGTCACTTATAAAAGGGAGAGAAGAAGGGAAAAGAAATCGTTGACAACAAACATTTCTAGCTGACATGGGTGTTCGGACCCATTTTGTTCTGTTTCTTGTTTCGGTATTCATTTTGAGTGTAGCAGGGCTTGGCCAACATGACAAGGATCTGGCAACGGTTCATGTAATCAATGCCATGCCAAGGGACTCAGAGCCGATGCAAATCCGCTGCAGTTCCAAGTCTACAGATCATGGGATGCAGGAGCTTCATGTAGGGGATGATTATCAATGTGGTGTCAGAGAAAAAGCCTTGTATTACTGTGAAGCCATTTCGGGAAGACAAATAGCATCCTGGCATGCGTTTCAGCCTCGCAGAGATAAGAATCACAAGGCAGTTTTCTGGCTGGTGAAGGAGGACGGGTTCTATCTTAGTTGGGATAACTCTAGCTGGGTCAGAAAATCTGGATGGTACACTGAGTGAAATTTAGCATGTATTTCATTTCTTTTCTGCTCTTTGTTTGTTCAGAATTATTGTAACTCTGAGCCAAATAAGAATTGTTTCAGTTATTGCTTCTGATGAATTCTGGATTAAAATAAATCTTCCATGTAAAAAGGATTTCTTAAAATCTTCTATTAATGGTCACATGTTTACATCAAAATGATTCTTTAAATTTGCAGATATCTGAGCAGAGCAGATTTTTTATTTTTGAAAGTCATCTGAGCCGATTTGATGGCCATGAAAGTGATTCCCGTGCACATTAATTCTTTCTTTATTATGTTTAACAAGATTGACATATATATATATGGGTTTTGTTAAGGTGTGAGTTTAGAATACTCTATTTATAATAATATTTTTGTATGAAATAGAATAGTTAGCCGTTAATGTAATGATTTTCAATGTATTGGAAAAAATTTTATATAGTAATTATAGTGTGCCTAGTCATTAAGAAAACCTCAAATTTATCTAAAACCATTGACTTCAATTAACTATAGTTGCACGAGGCATGTGAAGTTCTCACCCAATTCCAGTTGGGCGGCATGTCATGCATGTGAAGCTTGTAAATTCCCTTTGATAAACTGATATCCTTTCTTGGAAAACATTTAAATTCTTCCCACCATGGCTTTATTAGGTGACAAAAGAACGTGGAAATAAAGAATAGATCTGGCAAAGTTCTTCAGAAAGTTTTGGTAATGCGGGGAAGTGGTTTGGCAAAACGAACATGATGGTTTTCCAGGCCTTAACAGTGAAGGGAAGGCCCTTTCTGGGGGCTGAATGGTCTGTCTTTCTTGAGCAGCAGGCCTTCGATTCAAAAGAACCTTTTTCTCATAATTAAGCAGCATTAATTGTGCATTTGTGTTAAATGCTCATAATTTTAATAATATTTATTTTATTTTTTAAAAAAATTTGACCTTTATATACATTTTATGGTTCATTGATGTATAAATACTATACGCTTACAATATATTAAATATAAATTCATTTTAATTAATTCTGTTTCCTTCTTCGAATTTGAACATTTTAGTGCAACCCATTTGGGAATAAATTTTTAATTGAATTTAGATCTTTTAAAATTTCCATTATTTGTACACATAATAGCATTGTTTTTTTTTTTTTTCTTTTTGTGTAATATTCCAGTCATTTTGCATATCCTATTTGGAAAGAATGTTTTATTTAAATTACGTACCTTATAAAGACCTTCCTAAATAGAGAAAATATTAATAAGAATTAATCTTAATTAAATTTGACAACTGTCATATACATAATTTTTCCTGACTTAGATAAACAGGAAAATTAATGAATTTATTGCATAAGTACTTTTATATAGAAAGTCTCAGTGTTTTAACTATAAATGCAAAAGTGGTTTATTATGTACCAAAAAAAGAGTGGCCTTAGTTATATAAGCTTCAAAATCATATAAAAATCAACAATCACATTGTCACACCATGGCTAACCTCAAAGAATTGCTCTTGCCTATGCTGGCGCTTTGCATTTTGTACCCATTGGCATTTGCAGTCAATGAAGATCTATTGTTTATCAAATACCATATTCACATAACCAACGATATGCCTCCGGATTTCCCTCCCTATATACCTGCTTTATCCCTCCATTGCAAGTCCAAAGACGAGGACCTTGGTGAGAAGGAACTGTCGGAGCATCAGGATTATACTTGGAATTCCAGTATAAACGATTTCAGAACCACCCTTTATTTCTGCAATGCTAGATGGGAAAAGAAGCAGAGGTATTTTGTGGCTTTCAAGGCCACGAGAGATGAACACCGCTGCCGAGTGTATCATAACTCTTGCTTGTGGTCAGTGAGGGGTGACGGAATTTATTTTAGCAACAATAATTCTACCTGGACTAATGAGTATCCATGGTAGTGAAAGAGATTGTAAAATGATTTTCAGCTTTTCCCTGTGAGGATAATTTGGAATTAATAAATGCTAATCCTTTTTTAATTGAATCCCTTTTGTTTTCTATGCGTAGCTTCATGTCATCATTATGCCTATTTATTTCGAGTGATGTTTGATCATTATTATAATCAGATGATAGGATAAGTTCATATGAGTGTGGTGTTTTTTGGTAAATTGGTTTGAAAAAAATGCTCCTCCCCTTCTGGTGTTTTGTTTTTTAAGTTGAAGGTTTTTATAATCAGATGACGAAGCTTGAAAAAATTTTTCAGATTGACTTTGAACTTTTGGGAAGCTTGTTGCAGATGACAACATTGTTTGCAAATCAATCATGGGAAATTAATCAAATTTAAAGGGTAATTTTATTTGGAGATAAATAAGAGAAAAAAAATAAGATAAAATTTTCAATCGGGTTTTGAATTCCATAATAAGATCATCAAAATTGACCTTACCATAAGGTTAATAAATTAAGATCATTAGATATTTAATTATAAATATTAACCATTGTTTAATTTAAATTTGTAATTTGTAAACTTAAATATTCAATAATTACTTTATAAATTGATTAAAAAATTAATTTTGACTTTATAGCAAGATCTATTCTGATAATCTTATTATAGAATTCAGAAATCAATTGAATATTTTATCTTAGTTTTTTTCCTTATTTATCTCTAAATAAAAATTAGGTTTTAATTTCATAGTTCATTTTTATTAGAAGTTTGTACATTTTGAAACAAGAGGAGTTAAAATATACTTTAAAAGTGAATTGAGGAGTTTTGTATTTATATTTTTTAATAAATACAATTGTCTGTTTTCAATAAACATAACACAACTGTTTGTTGGAACATGTGCATGTTAGAAATAATATTTGCTTAAATTACCTTATAATAGCTTTCCTAAGAAGAGAAATATTAAGAAGAATTAATGTTAAATAAATTTGACAACTCTCATATACATAATTTTTCCCAGCATAGACAAACAAGAAAAGTAATATCATTACTGCAAAGGACAAATCCTGGTACTTTCATATAGAAAGTCTCACTGTTCAATCCATTAATGGAAAAGTGGCTTAGTTTGTACGAAAAAAAAGTGGCTTTAGTTATATAAGCGTCAAACTTATATAGAAATCAACAACGACCCACATTTTCAGACCAACATCATGGCTAACCTCAAGGAATTGTTCTTGCCTATTCTGGCACTTTGCATTATGTACCCATTTGCATTTGCAATCGATGAAGATCTTTTGGTTATCGAATACCATATTCACATAATCAACGATTTGCCTTCCGATTTGCCTCCCAATATCCCTGCGCTATCTCTCCATTGCAAGTCCAAAGACAAGGACCTTGGTGAGAAGAACATGTTGGAGCATCAGGATTACACTTGGGATTCCAGAATAAACCTTTTCAGAACCACCCTTTATTTCTGCAATGCTAGATGGGAAGGGAAGCAGAGGTATTTTGAGGCTTTTAAGGCTACGAGAGACGAACACCGCTGCCGAGTGCATCATAACTCTTGCTTGTGGTCAGTGAGGGATGATGGGATTTATTTTAGCAACGATAATTCTACTTGGACTAATGAGTATCCATGGTAGCAAAAGAGATTGTAAAATGAATTTCAGCTTTTCCCTGTGAGGATAAGTTGGAATTAATAAATGCTAATCCTTTTTTAATTGAATCCTTTTGCTTTCTATGCATTGCTTCATGGCTTTTAGCTTTTGAAATCATTATGCCTATTTATTTCAAGTGATGGTTGATCAGAGTGTGGTGTTTTTTGGTAAATTGTTTTCAAAAAAATGCTCCTCCCCTTCTCGTGTTTTGTTTTTTTGGTCGAAGGTTTTTATAACCAGAGGATGAAGCTTGAAAAAAATTTTCAGATTGACTTTGAAATTTTGGGAAGCTTGCTGTAGATGACTATTTTTTGGGTTTGGTAGCTTGCTGCCAATCCTAGAGGTTTTCAATTTTACGGAATTTAGGCTGAAGGTGAAAAGAGTCAGATTTTGAAGAAAAAATTAAGTCTTAGTTGAAAATGGTGAAATCACTTAAAAAATTAAATAAAATATTCTAATTAAATTATGTATAATTTTTAAAATGTGTTTTTTTATTTTCTCTTTATTCTTTCCATTTTTCTTGTTCTTTTCTCGACGGTATTGAAAAGCATAATAGTTTTTTTTTTCTTCTCCTTCTTTTTCTATCTCTCTCCTTCGATTTCCACACACCACCATTTCTATAATAAAAGATCATTATCACCAAGACACCAATGGCACATAGTGAATTTTCAATGACTACAAAATTTTAATAAATTTAAGAGGGATGATGGTATTTATTTTAGCAACGATAATTCTACCAGGACTAATGAGTATCCATGGTAGTAAAAGAGATTGTAAATATATTATCAGTTTTTCGTGGGAAGATAATTTGGAATTAATAAATGCTAATCCTATTTTAATTGAATCCCTTTGTTTTCTATGCGTAATTTCATGTCTTACAGCTTTTGGTCAAGCTTTCACTACTAGTATTAGTATTTGGAGTTGCTTTTATATACGTTTTATCCTTTTTGTAGGAACCATTTTAATTTGTTGCAGCGCGGTGCAATATATCAAAGAGTTGAGAGAGGAAGTATGAGTATTTTTCAAATGTTCCCTATTTTAAGTTTAGATAAAAGGGGATTCAAATTTAAGTTTTTAAATATGAGATACATACACTCAAAACATATATCAATTTTTCTTTTTCCTTTTTTTTCCTTACATGATTAAGAAATGTAAAATATTGAGTTTGGGCACAAATGCAAATTTTGTCAAGGTACGTACATGGTATAGAGTATGATAAGGAAACTTTTAGAGAACTATTTAAAAAAAAATTTTTGCCATCAAATGTATTGTTGATTGCAAAAGATAACAAATTTTCTATATATTGATTAAAGATGGTAAAATTTTCAAGATATTTCAGGGAACTAAGTTAATAGGGGTGTTTCTAATGCTTGGGTTCTTGATAAGGGGATATTTGTTTGAACTCCTTTTTGTTTAGCCTGTATTGTTGTTAATTTCTCTTTGTTATCTTGGAATGAATAAATTTTTTTATTAAAAAAATAGTATTTTAAAAAATTTAAAATTATTTAAGAAAATTCAAATAAATCTTTATTTTTTTATTACATTCAAATAAGCTCATGTATTTTTATTTTGAGTCAAATAAATTATTATGATTACCAATTGATTAATTACTATTAGTCAAAATGTCACTTTATCATTTTATAATTTTTTTGGAAAGATAGTTTAGTTGTATTAATTTTCAAGATATGTACTTATCATTTGATACTTACATATAAAGTGAAAAATAACATACCACGTGGCATAAAAAATAATAAATGATGTATTGACTAATAATAATTAACTAACCATTAATTATAAAAGTTTAGAAACTAAATTAAATGTAATAAAAGAATAAAAATGTATTTGAATTTTTTTAAATAATT
Source organism: Theobroma cacao (assembly GCF_000208745.1). Taxonomy (NCBI): domain Eukaryota; kingdom Viridiplantae; phylum Streptophyta; class Magnoliopsida; order Malvales; family Malvaceae; genus Theobroma; species Theobroma cacao. Next base: position 26,903,979 of record NC_030853.1, read on the forward strand.
TAAAAAATTTTTTAAGTATTATAAAAAAAATTTCATACACAAGATTCTTGAATAAAACATTTTTGGACCACGTTAGATGTTTCATTGATTTGATTTATTTACCCTTTCCTGAATTTCTCTTCTCTCTCTCTCTCCATTTCTCCCTTCCCCTCATGGTTTCAAATTTCATGTTAAACATAGTTTATTCGTCACCAAAGTTTGGCCATCCTCTAAAATTGAACTAAAATGTGCAAATGCGAAATGGTAGTACTGATAATTAACACATCCGTCAATGTGATAATGTCGATATCAGTGAGACTCGTAGATCATTGTTGATTCCATGGATTAACTTTTCCTTCATCCATAGATTAATAGTTCTAGCCGTGACCCACCATTGCTAAGATCATGATATACGTAATCTAGCTGTGACCTACCATTGCCAAGCTCATGATATACATAAGCTAGCTGTGACCCATCATTGCCAAGATCATGATATACATGACCAGCTGTGACTTAAGTTAACCCTACGATTTAAGCAATTCCATTTTTTTTCCTTATTTGTATAAGTGAAGCTCCTATATATGCTTCTCTCTTAACTTATACAGACATATATAGATTGAATAGCACAACTTTTGACATATAATTATAGGAGGAATAATTCATTGCCCTACCAAACTTAAGCAAATGCTAATTTCAATTTTTTCTTTTACAAGAACATGACAGCTTATGTTATAAAGACATTCTCTCAAAATGGCAAGTCTAACTGATACTAAGATCAATCTGTTCATTCCAAATGATCCATCCTCTATAAAGCAAGAAAGGTATCATACAAACTCTCCACCCATAAAAAAGAAGAAGAAAGAAACTAGATTATTAGGTCATGGATTGTTTTATCAGACTTTTCTCGTCGCTGATCTTGCTTCTGCTCCTACTGACATGGTGTGACGCAGGTCTTCTTCAACACAAAGTCCATGTCCAAATCACTAACGATATAGCCAAAGGCTCGGACCTTACGGTACATTGCAAATCGAAAAACGACGATCTCGGAAATCAGGTTATTTCCTATCAAGGCACCTGGGAATTTCATTTCCGACCCAATGTTTGGGGCACGACGCAGTTCTACTGCAGCATGGCGTGGGAAGATCAATTCCATTGGTTCGACATATTCGTGGCCAACAGAGATTATTCGTATTGCCATGTTTGTCAATGGAGTATAAACCCAGATGGTCCATGTAGGTTCAATTATGGTACTAATAAGTTTGATAATTGTTTTAAGTGGAACGATAATTAATGTTGCTGCACTTAATAATAGCCACATGTTTTTCATTGCAAGAAGTAAAGTCATATTTTTGTGCTGTTTTGATTTGGTTATATGCGTGTCGACCAGGCTCAGTACCCGTGCATCGAACTGTTGATTCGTATTACTTTTCAATAATTCATTAAAAAGAAATAATTATATATTTTTTATTGCATGTAATAGCCAGAACATTCTTTGCTTGCTTGAAGCAAGAAAAGTTTAGTCATTTTTTTTCTATGGAAAAATCTAATAATTTTAGAAAACACGATAACATTACAATTAAATTCAGATATGAATAACACAGATAAAATGATATAAGAGAATACATATTAACATTCAATCATAATAAATTAAAGTAAAATGAAAGTTTTTTAATTTAATTTGGGAAAGGGGATATATGTACCAATAACCTAATCTCACTAAATAAATTTTTTCTTTTTTAAAAAGCAAAATTAAAGAGTTTAGATCTTGTTTTGTTGAGCAATCAACCTCTGACGGGCTTCATGTCCCGTAGATAAGAAGAAGCCGATCCACAAATGTTTCATTTACTATAGAATTTAGTCAGGAACAGTAGATGCTACAGAGCATTATAAAAGTCCTAGCAGTTTCAGTCATAATAGCTGAGCCAAAACAAAAAAAAAAATTCAGTCATAATAGAAATTTAGAGTTCTGTTCTCAAAATTCCAAGCAAGGAAAGGGAAGTTTGAAATTATTGTAGCAGAGCTACACTTACAAGTTGATAACATACACTAAAATAAAGTTGCTAGCTAGGAGAGATTGTCTACCAAAAAGTAGTAGCAAGGGTTTATTATGCTTTTTTCTATGTAATAAAACCAAGTGTGTCTCCAATAAGGATTTATGTATAAAACTAGAGCAAAACTCAGCAGAATGATTATGTAAGTCACAACGAAACTCGCTCTGAAGCTCTTCATGTCAATTGAAGTTTCTGGTTTCAACACTAATGGTCCTCGAACAACTGAGCAAGTTTTTGGCAACGGCATTTCATAAAGAAAAGGATTACCCTTATAGGATGGATTTCCAATAAAGCTGCAGGAATTCATTTTCTTAAACAGAGGTATGGCAGGTAAAGGTCCGGTTAAGTTATTGTATGAGAAGTTTAATTCCACCAAGCTTAACAGGCCTTCAAATGTCGTCGGGATCTTACCACTCAAATGGTTGTTATTCAGTATGAGGACTTCAAGCAAAGCAAGTTTCCCAAGCTCCGATGGTATACTGCCAGTGAGATTGTTAAAACTGAGGTTCATTGCAATCTGCAAGCTCGAAAGAAAACCCAACTCTGGAGGTATCTCGCCAGAAAATACATTGCCACCCATCTGCAGCTCAATCAAACGAGAAAGGCTTCCTAAAGATGCAGGTATATTTCCAGAGAATTTATTGTCTGATAGTGTTAAAAGCTCAAGCTGGGAAAGGGTTCCAAGCTCATTTGGCAAGGAATCTACAAAACTGTTGTGGCTGAGATCAAGTCGTTCAAGCATCTTGCAGTTAACAATCTCTGATGGAATCTGTCCTGTCAGCAAATTAGACGAGACATTTAAAAGCATGAGTTGAGATAGTTTACCAATTTCCTTTGGCAACTTAGAAGTGAAGTGATTGCCAGCAATTTGAAGCCTTTGAAGCTCTCTGCAATTTCCAATCTCTGGAGGAATTGACCCAGTGAAATTGTTGTCGTCCAATCTGATAGAGTAAAGATTCACCAGATTGCCTACTTCTGAAGGTAAAGTACCTGAGAGCCTGTTCCCATTTAGATTAAATCTTTTTAATCTCTCGCAGTTCTTGATCCCATTTGGGATATTTCCGTGCAGCTTATTAGCCCCAAGGCTTAAAAAAACAAGGTTAGCATGCCGACAAAGGAAAGGAGGTATTTTTCCTGTCAGATGGTTGTTTGTAAAATCAACCTCCATAAATGGGCTGTATACTCCAAGCTGCTGAGGAATGGTACCGCTCAGAGAATTGTCAAAAGGCAGCAACTGATGCATTTCAGTCAAATATTGGAAACCATAAGGAATGGGACCTGTGAGATAATTGGTTGCAAGGTCAAGCATTGTCAAGTTCCTCAAGCTACTAAGCTCGTTTGGTATGACTCCTGTAAGCTGGTTGTGGAATAGGTTCAATAAGTATAGACCCTTAATCTTGCTGAACTCAGTTGGGATCTCACCAGTCAAATAATTCTCTGAGAAATCAATTTCTGTTGCAAGAGATAGATTCCCTATCTCCCTTGGAATGCTTCCATTCAATTCATTCGTGTAGAGGTACAACACCCTAAGAAACTTGCTGAACTCAGTTGGGATCTCACCTGTCAAATAATTCTCTGAGAAATCAATTTCTGTTGCAAGAGATAGATTCCCTATCTCCCTTGGAATGCTTCCATTCAATTCATTCGCGCAGAGGTACAACGTCCTAAGAAACTTGAGGTCTCCTATTTCCACGGGTATCGGCCCCGTAAGAGCATTTCCACCCAAGTCAAGGCTCTCAAGGTTTGAACAATTTCCAAGCTCTTTTGGAATAAACCCTGATAACTGATTCTCCCATATCCATAAAGCTGTCAAGTTTCCAAGCATTCCAATCTCTTCTGGAATTTCCCCTCCAATGCGGTTGTGGGCGAGACCAAGAAATTGCAAGCTCTGACATCTACATATCTCTGCAGGAATGTTGCCAGACATTGCGTTCTCCCCGACTCGAAATATCCTCAACTTTTGGAGATTGCCAATAGAACGAGGCAATGTGCCAGTCAAATCGTTGGTGTATGCCACAAACTCTTCAAGTGAAGACAAATTTCCAAGCTCCTCTGGAATTGGACCGCTGAACTGATTTGCTCTCAAATAAAGGATGGTCAGAAGCGAACAATTTCCAATCTCCTTGGGTATGTCTCCCTTGAACTCATTGTAAGATAGATCAAGATAAGTCAAGTGGATCAGACCACCAATACTAGGACTCAATATTCCGGAGAGATTCATTGAATTCAAATCAAGAGACCAGACAAATGGGTCGTGATCCGAAGTGCAATTGACTCCTATCCATCCGCATGGTGTCTGATCAGTGGACTTCCAGTTTCCAAGAAAATTGAATTCATCTTGGAGCCCATTCTTGATTTCCATCAGGTATTGGCCTTCAGAATTCAGCCCCTCTGAATCACTGACCAGTAGTACTGTGGCAACAGCAAGTAACAACTCCACCAACCTCCCTTCGAAGAGTCTGCTCTGTTCGAACTTTCTCAACATTTTGGTACTACTGAAGAACAAAGTCTATGCAGATTTTGTGATTCAATGAATCTATACTTGAAAAGGAAAAGAAAAATGTTGGCTGCAAAACCGTTGATTTATAAAACAATATTGTATCATATAATTGCTGTTAATAATTGAAAAGATTCATGCATTCACATTTGGCTCCTAAAGGACGCATTAGCAATTTTTAATGAATTAATGATGAGAAATTCAAATTCATTCTTAAAGATAATCCAACGCAATCATTTTTTCCACACGGCATTGTGGAATCATTTTAACATGAATTTTTAATGTAAAGTGTGGTGAAAGAATAAAGAAATAAATTTCAGGAGGTAAGTCTAAAAGTTAGTGTCTGTATGACTGGTTAAGTGGTTTAATTATCAACAAAGAAGAAATGTATATATATTCCTCCTTTATCAAGTTGGAATGCACTTTATTGACCGAAACAAACAAAAATGCAATAAACATCAAAAACATGAAAAAAGGTAGTTTTAATTGCCTTTGGTAGGAGGGAAAGCGATCGTGGAAAGAAATTTCTTCTTTCATTAGGAGGAAAATACGAGGACAAAAGAAAATTAGGGTGGATTTGCACCTTTTCTTTCCCTACAAATTCTTATTTTTAAGCCAATCTTCTTTGCAAATTCTTTCTTTCCCCACTCTCCTTTTGTTCCTCCTTTATGTACCAAAAATATCAACAAAGACGCTGCAATGGTTATTACGCTACAATAGTCTCCCATTTTTGTTGCTAGAATTTTTTTTTTTACGTGATCGTGTGATTGAAGGTATATATATGGCCACTCTTATTTTCCCCAAACCAAATCCTTAGATTAAAGATATAAAGAAAGAAGTTAACTGGACAAATGTTTGTTTATTTTGATGAACGTCCCAAGTTTGAATATTGAGATAGATGGAATGAGATTCATGCTGCTTTTCAATTATTTATCACAAACAAATTAATAGGGTATAGTTTTGATTGAATATTATACCTATAGGCTTAGGAATATTTATTTCTTGCTGCGGATTAGTTTTGTAGTTGTTGGTAAAAATTTATTTTCTTGTATCATGTTAGGAATAATCTTTTTTCTAATCAAAATAAAAAAATATATAATAATTTCAATAAAAAAACTTCTATGCATAAAAAACATCATAATAATTTTAACAAAGCCATAATTTACACTACAGTTTTCACATTTATAGGAGTAGCGCAAATTTAGAGACAAGACAAAATTACATCTTAATTTTAATATTAACGTAAAATATCTTAAGACCTTTTTAGCTTTACTCATAATTTCACATGAGTTCATTAGTTTTCGAAATGTACAATTCACCCAAAAGAATATCTTCCATTCTGCATGAGTCCATAGTCTCCGAAATATAAAATTCACTCTAAAAAAAATCATTCGTAAGACAATTAATGTTTCTACTAGTTTAATGACGTGGTAATATTTTTTGAATAATTTTACTTTTTATTAATTCTGAAAATTAACACACTATATAAACTATAATTTTTTATTTTTAAGTTTTTTCTCCTATTCAAAAAAAAAAAAATTCTCTCTCCTACCTCTTCCCAGAGCACCAGATTCGGTTTTGAATAGGTAGCACCAAATCTGGCTCCAACTTGATCTCCTTCCCCCCCCGCGCTCCACAGGGGACTTGAACCCCTTACCCCGCACAACCCAAGGGAGCACAAATCGCCCAAGAGCGGGGGGGGGGGGGGGGGGGCGCTCCCCTAAGGGAGTGTCGATCCCTCGAGAATGCCATAGATGGTGAGATCCAGTCATTGTTTGAGAGAAAAAAAATAAAAGTATTTTAATCTTTTCATATTTTTCGTTAATAGTGTTTGCACTTTTGGATCTCGTTGTTATTTCGAAAATTAATGGATCTATATGAAATTGTGCTAAAAAATTAGGAGATATGGATATTTTACCCTTAATGTTAATAATTAACTAGATTTTTTTTTTAAAAAAAGAGTTTTAATTTTTAAAATTACTTTGAGTTATACGTAAAAGGGGGAACTGAATTGAGATAAGTTCAAAATTAAATGAACATTATACTGACTAAAGAATCCCCTCATGTCAGCCAAAATAATAGCTGCTTTAAATTGCCAATCAGATTCCCCCATATGATTCCAAGAACAGACTGCTTTCTTCAAAGCATTTCATCTCTATTTTCTACCACATTAAATGACTACTTTAATTGGATACTCTATATGGCTAACACCCCTGAATATGACTCTGTCAAGGTTCTCATATATCAGATGAAAGCCCATTTTACTGCCATATAATTTTGCCATTCTGCTAACCAACAGAAAGCAGTTCACCAGCAAACATAAATCCTTCAACTACAAACTCCTTGCTGATCATGAGGTTGCTACACTTACATGTTGATAACATAAACTACAATAAAGTTGCTAGCTAGGAGAGATGTAGAGTTTTATAAAACTTGAGAGTTATATAGAGAGAGTTGCTAGACAAGAGAGAGAAACGAAACAGAGGTGAACACCGCCAGTTTTCATTGTCCATTTTCATATAGATTACAATTTGGGTCTTACATACATAGAACAAAAGATGTAACAACACTTATTTTCAGTCAATCACAGCTCCTAAACTTGAAAAGATTCATGCATTCACATTTGATTCCTAAAGGACGCATTAGCAATTTTTAATGAATTAATGATGAGAAATTCAAGTTCACTCTTAAAGATAATCCAAAGCAATCATTTTTTCCACACGGCATTGTGGAATCATTTTAACATGAAATTTTTAATGCAAAGGTTGGTGAAAGAATAAAGAAATAAATTTCAGGAGGTAAGTCTAAAAGTTAGTGTCTGCATGACTGGTTAAGTGGTTTAATTATCAACAAAGAAGAAATGTATATATATTCCTCCTTTATCAAGTTGGAATGCTTTATTGACCGAAACAAACAAAAATGAAATAAACATCAAAAACATGAAAAAAGGTAGTTTGAATTGCGTTTGGTAGGCGGGAAAGCGATCATGGAAAGAAATTTCTTCTTTCATTAGGAGGAAAATACGAGGACGAAAGAAACATAGGGTGAAATTGCACTTTTTCTTTCCTTACAAATTCCCTTCTCTTAGCCAATCCTTAGATTAAAGATATAAAGAAAGAAGTTAACTTGACAAATGTTTGTTTATTTTGATGGACGTCCCAAGTTTGAATACTGAGATAGATGGAATGAGATTCATGCTGCTTTTCAATTATTTATCAAAAACAAATTAATAAGGTATAGTTTTGATTGAATATTATACCTATAGGCTTAGGAATATTTATTTCTTGCTGAGGTTTAATTTTGTAGTTGTTGGTAAAAATTTATTTTCTTGTATCATGTTTTGGTACATGACCATTTGAAAAAATGATAAATGTATGTATTTTCCTACTTAAAACAGTCAAGGTTGAATCAGCTTCTTTCTAAATAAAAAAATACAATAATTTAAATAAAAAACTTTTATGCATAAAAAAACATCATAATAAATTTAGCAAAACAATAATTTACACTACAGTTTTCACATTTATAGGAGTAGTGCAAATTCAGAGACTTAAGAGAATTACACCTTAATTTTATTATTAGGATAAAATATCTTAACACCTTTTAATTTTATTCATAATTTCACACTGGTTCATTAGTTTCAAAATGTACTGAAAAGAATATCTTTCATTCCACATGACTCCATTAGTTTCCGAAATATACAATCTACCTTAAAACAATATCTTTCATTTGTTTTTGAAATATACAATCTATCGTAAAAGAATATTTTTCGTTGGACAATTAATGTTTATGTTAATTTGATGACGTGATAATATTTTTTAAATAATTTTATCTTTCATTAATTTTAAAAATTATTATACTATATAAATTATAATTTTTTATTTTTTATTTTTTTCTCCTATTCAAAAAAAATTCTCTCTCTTACCTCTTCCTACGACCGGAGCACCAGATCCGGCTTTAAACAGGTAGGCCAAATCCAGCTCCGGCTACATCTCCTTCCCCTGCGCTCCATAGAGGAGCTGAACCCCGCACTGCGCTTCCTAGGGGAGCACAAATCGCCCAAGGGGGGGCTCCCTTAAGGAGTGTCTATCCTTGGGAGCGTGCTAGAATCTAGTCAGATATGGCCATGGATGGTGAGATCCAGTCGTGGGGTGGTCAGCCAACCACATTGTTTGAGAAGAAAAATATAAGAGAAAAAATAAAAAGTATTTTAGTCTTTTCATATTTATTTGTTAGTGGTGTATAAACTTTTGAGTCTCATTGTTTATTTTGAAAATTAATGGACTTACTTGAAATTATATTTGAAAGTTATGAGATTTAGATATTTTACCCTTAATATTAATATTGAACCAGATTTTTTTTAAAAAAATTATTTTTTAAAATTACTTTGAGTTATACGTAAAAGAGGGAACTGAATTGAGATAAGTTCCAAATTAAATGAATATTATATTGACTAAAGAATCACCTCATGTCAGCCAAAATAATAGCTGCTTTAACTTGCCAATCAGATTCCCTCATATGATTCCAAGAACAGACTGCTTTCTTCAAAGCATTTCATCTTTATTTTCTACCACATTAATGGCTACTTTAATTGGATACTCTATATGGCTAACACCCCTGAATATGACTCTGTCAAGGTTCTCATATATCAGATGAAAGCCCATTTTACTGCCATATAATTTTGCCATTCTGCTAACCAACAGAAAGCAGTTCGCCAGCAAACATGAATCCTTCAACTACAAACTTCTTGCTGATCATGAGGTTGCTACACTTACATGTTGATAACATAAACTAAAACAAAGTTGCTAGCTAGGAGAGATTGTCTACCAAAAAGTAGTAGCAAGGGTTGATTATACTTATTTCTATGTAATAAAACCAAACCTGTCTCCAATAAGGATTTATGTATAAAACTAGAGCAAAACTCAGCAGAATGATTATGTGAGTCACAACGAAACTCGCTTTGAAGCTCTTCATATTAATTGAACTTTCTGGTTTCAACAGTAATGGTCCTTGAGCAACTGAGCAAGTTTTTGGCAACGGTATTTCTTAAAGAAAAGGATTACCCTTTTTTTTTTGAAAGGCAAGAAAAGGATTACCCTTATAGGATGGATTTCCAATAAAGCTGCAGGAATTCATTTTCTTAAACAGAGGTATGGCAGGAATTCATAATCTCACCCCTTTCCCCTACTAACTATTTTTTTTTGCACGTCTCAAACAATTTTTTTAAATTGGTGGGAAAAGGCGATAGAATTCAATTTTGGATTGAAGAATGGATTGAAGGAATCATCCTGCAGCATGAGTTCTTGAGAATATACGCTTTAGCTCTTAACAAAGTAGGGAGAATCAATGAGTACGGGAACTGGCAAAACAAAGAATGGAAATGGGAGGTCCAATTGAGAAGAAGAATTTTTGGGTGGGAGGTGGAGCAATGGAGTAATTTCAATAATCTATTGGAAGAAATACAACTCAGTGCTGATATGCCAGACATCATAGTATGGAAAGGCACCCCTTCAGGAGAGTGTTCTGTCAAAAATTTCTGCTATCAATATCTGAAAGATGACAACAACAAAAATAACTTGTGGAAGAATGTGTGGGTCAATTTAGCTCCCTTCAAAACAGAGATCTTTGTGTGGCAGGTTCTTCAAGGGAGGGTGGCTGTCAAAGAAGAGCTTGTGAGACGTGGTTTGATGAATAGGAGTGCTGCTTTCTGCCCTTTGTGTAATGAGGCTAACGAGACTGTTTCACACCTTTTTATTCATTGTAAAAAATCCTGGATGATTTGGTCAAGCTGGTGCAACAAATGGGATATTGCTTGGGTCATGCCGAATGACACCGCTACTCTTTTTAATTCGTGGAACGCGGTTGCTATTAAAGAATGTGAAATCTCGATATGGAAAATGGCTTTCTACGCTGTGGTCTGGTCGTTGTGGCTATTTAGGAACGAAATCGTTTTTAACGGGAAACATTGGGATCAGGACCAAGTTTTTGAGCTTATCAAACTCCGAGTAGCTACATGGGCCAAGGCTAAATGGCCATTTTTGCAAAATAGTGTTCTGGACATCTATAGAACACCAAAGGCAGGAGTAGATATCAAAAAGATTAAAAAAGAGAGACCTGAGGTGCAATGGAAAGTGCCAAAGGAGGGGAAAATGAAGTTTAATGTTGACGGCGCTGCGAATGGGTGTCCGGAAGAGGCAGGACTAGGCGGGATTTTAAGGGATGATAATGGGACTACAAAAATGATCTTTTCTAAATCCATAGGAAGAGGTGATTCAAATTTAGCTGAAGTGTTGGCAATAAGAGAAGCTTTTTACTTTTTTCAGCATCAAGATGGAGAAGCACACATATAATGGTGGTTGAAAGTGACTCCAAGAATGCTGTTCAGTGGATTAACGAACCTGAAAAAGCCCCATGGAGGATGAGAAGGTGGATCCTTCACATTGAAATGTTAAAAAGAAAAGTGGTTCAATGGGAAGTTCAGCATGTCTTCAGGGAAGCCAACCAGCAAGCTGACAACTTAGCAAAAACAGGGATAGGAAGAGTTCAAGATCTGCTTAACGTTTGGGGGGAGGCTTCTAATATCAACGATTGAGTCTGTTGAGAGTCTACTTTTGTCTCATCTTCTCTTGCAGGTGTTGAGGCAGAGGATTTACCTTTAAGGGTGGTGAACTTTTTCTTTTTTGGTTGAAAGCATTAAATAGATTTGTTGGCTTAACAGGGGAACGTCTCCTTATTCTTACAAGCCTTTGAACCCTGTGTTGATGATTGGGTTTTGCTGTGTTTTTCTTTTTGTTCATTTAAGGTTGGTGTACAGGGTCTTTTTGCAGGTGTGGTTTTTGATCACCTGGGTGTTGGAAATGATTTTGTAGGAGTATACCCCCTTTATTTTGTACAGGGCATAATAGGTAAAATTTCTGTAAAGAGATGAACTTTTGTTCCCATTTCTTTTGAATACTATGGAAATTTCAAAAAAAAAAGGTAAAGGTCCGGTTAAGTTATTGTATGAGAAGTTTAATTCCACCAAACTTAACAGGCTTTCAAATGTTGTCGGGATCTTACCACTCAAATGATTGTTATTCAGTAGGACTTCAAGCAAAGCAAGTTTCCCAAGCTCCGATGGTATACTGCCTGTGAGATTGTTAAAACTGAGGTTCATTGCAATCTGCAAGCTCGAAAGAAAACCCAACTCTGTAGGTATCTCACCAGAAAATACATTGCCACCCATCTGCCGCTCAATCAAACGAGAAAGGCTTCCTAAAGATGCAGATATATTTCCAGAGAATTTATTTTCTGATAGTTTTAGAAGCTCAAGCTAGGAAAGGGTTCCAAGCTCATTTGGCAGGGAATCTACAAAACCATTGTGGCTGAGATCAAGTCGTTCAAGCATCTTGCAGTTAACAATCTCTGATGGAATCTGTCCTGTCAGCAAATTAGACGAGACACTTAAAAGCACGAGTTGAGATAGTTACCGATTTCCTTTGGCAACTTAGAAGTGAAGTGATTGCCAGCAATTTGAAGCCTTTGAAGATTTCTGCAATTTCCAATCTCTGCAGGAATTGGCCCAGTGAAATTGTTGTCATCCAATCTGATAGAGTAAAGATTCACCAGATTGCCTACTTCTGAAGGTAAGGTACCTGAGAGCCTGTTTCCAATTAGATTAAGTCTTTCTAATCTCTCGCAGTTCTTGATCCCAGTTGGGATATTTTCATACAGCTTATTAGCCCCAAGGTTTAAGAAAACAAGGTTAGCATACCGAGAAAGTTGAGGAGGTATTTTTCCTGTCAGATGGTTGTCTGAAATTTCAAGCAGCGAAAGAGGACTGTATACTCCAAGCTGCTGAGGAATGCTACCACTCAGAGAATTTTCAAAAAGCCGCAACACAAGCATTTCAGTCAAATATTGAAAACCATAAGGAATGGGACCTGTGAGATAATTGGTTGCAAGGTCAAGCATTGTCAAGTTCCTCAAGCTACTAAGCTCGTTTGGTATGACTCCTCTAAGCTGGTTGTGGAATAGGTTCAATGAGTATAGACCCTTAATCTTGCTGAACTCAGTTGGGATCTCACCAGTCAAATAATTCTCTGAGAAATCAATTTCTGTTGCAAGAGATAGATTCCCTATCTCCCTTGGAATGCTTCCATTTAATTCATTCATGTAGATGTACAACTTCTTCAGCAACTTGAGTTTTCCAATCTCCATGGGTATCTGCCCCACAAGGCCATTTGCTATCAAAACAAGTGTCTGCAGGTTCGAACAATTTCCAAGTTCCTTTGGAATAAGCCCTGTTAGCTGATTATTCCATAACCATATATCAGTCTAGTTTTCCAGCATTCCGATTTCCTTGGGCAGTTCCCCTCCAATATGGTTTAGGGCAAGGCCAACAAATTGTAAGCTCTGACATCCCCTTATTTCTGCAGGAATTTTACCAGAAATTGCGTTGTCACCTGCTCTGACAATTCTCAATTTCCGGAGATTCCCAATAGAACGAGGCAATTGTCCAGTCAAATTATTGGTGTATGCCACAAACTCATCAAGTGAAAACAAATCCCCAAGCTCCTCCGGAAGAGAACCAGAGAGTTTGTTATTGCATATATTCAAACTTCTCAAATAAGAAAGCGTACCTAATTCACCAGGGATTGGATCACTGAACTGATTATTTTTCAAATGAAGGAACTCAAGAAGTGAACAATTTCCAATTTCCTTTGGAATATGTCCCCGGAGCTCATTATAAGACAGATCAAGATATGATTGGTGGGTCAGACCACCAATAGTAGGACTCAGGGTTCCAGAAAGATTCATTGAATTCAAATCAACAGAGCATACCCGTGGCTCGTAGTCTGAAGTGCAATTGACGCCTATCCACCTGCATGGGGTCTCATCAGTGGGCTTCCAGTTTCCAAGATGGTTGAATTCATCGAGAATACTCTTCTTCAACTCTAACAGGTATGTGCCCTCAGAATTCAGCGTCTCTGAAACACTAAAGACTAGTGTCGCAACGAGTAACAACTGCACCAACCTACTCCAAAGAGACTCCTTGGTTCGAAATTGCTCAACATTTTGATGTACGTACTAAAGAAGAAAACAAATGCAGATTTTGTGATTCTTGATTCAATGATCTATACGTAAAAGGAAAAGAAAAACGTTTGTTCAAAATCCATTGATCATTTGAATATATATTTTCTTTAATTTATTGACTTGACAGAATCTATTCTGTCAACCTCCCTTATTAGATAGGATCGTATGGTAGAGGACCCCAATTCTACTAAGACCATCGTATTTCATCAGTGCTGTTAATCATCGAAGCTCTGCATTGGAATTTCGCACCAACCAGGCGCATTAGTAATTAATCAATGAATTAATGATGAGGAATTAAAGTTCATTCATAATGATAAATCAAAGTATTCACATGTTCCACACGGTGTTGCAGAATATAACCAAAATATTCATCATTTTAACATGGAATTATTTTGAAAAGAATGCACCCACAGAGCATTCTCTAAAAGAAGAAAAAGACACTCATGAGTCTCCAAGAATATTGATGTTGAAAGGTTCCCTGGTCCAAAAGATATGATTTTAATAATTAGAACACGATTAACGACTAAGGATATTCAAGATTATTTTAACGAGACCTTGGTCATGGTCCAGTGTTTGAGATTAAAATCTTCTTCTTTTGCTAGATTTACATTTCTTTGCTAGATTTTCCTGTCGGGAACTAAATAGCGTGTGACTGAAGGCTATTACTATTATTTGTCCCAAACCAAATTCACAAATCCTAGTAGCACCACCATGTAAGGACAAAAGAAAAAGCACAACGATAAAGAAACATGTTGACTGGGCGACCATAAAAGTCAGGGCTTCCAAGGTCTCGAGGAGTTTTCAGAGTTAATGTGGAAGATTTAATTGGTGGGATATTGAATATATACTTAAGAGGCCCTGGGCATTGCTGCTGTGAGATGGTTAGCTTCTTGCCAAATATTATGGTTATGACACAAATGTGGAGATTGAAGTTGATACTAAAGCTGTAATAAAATGTGATAAAGAATTAGTAGTACCCAATTCACCAGGAATTGGACCACTGAACTGATAATCATTCCAAAATTAAAATAAAGAAAAAAATTTAACATAACAATAAATTACACTACGATTTTCACATTTATGAGTAGCGCAAATTTGGAGACGGGGGAGAATTACGTCTCATAATTATAGATTAACATGGAACCAGAAAATTGGAGGCAAAAAGAGTTTTATTGTTAAAAAATGACTTTGAGTTTTTTTTTTGGAAATAAAATTACTTTGAGTTATACATTAGAGAGGGAACCGGGCTTCTCATATTGTCTTTGATTTACCCACATGTTTTATGACTGTTTCTCATATTCTCTTGCATTAAAATGGGCTTCTCGGCTAAGCCATATTTGTACTAGGTTTGTGTTTCTCTTTGCTATATTTTATGTAGTGGCATTTTAGTTTCAGGTGTTTGAATCATGGTGGGTAACACTCAGCTCTACTCTTACACTGTAAATTTCAGTGAAATATATATATTAAATAAATCTTACTTTTGGCAGAGGAAAAATATAAAATAAAAGAGGGAACTGAATAGATAGAAGTTCAAAATTAAATGAACATTATACTGACTAAAGAATCACTAAATGTGACACCGAGCATTTGGTTCATTGGTTGGTATATTATTCTTCTGCCAAAAGAGCAGGGTTTGAGTCTTCCCTCCCCTAATTATAAAAAAAAAAAAATTTTAAATCACCAAATGTGAGTCAAAATAATAGCTGCATTAAATTGCCAATCAGATTCCCTCGTATGATTCCAAGAACAGACTGCTTCCTTTAAAGCATTTTCATCTTTATTTGCTACCACATTAAATGACTAGTTTAATTGGATGCTATATATGGCTAATAACCCTGAATCTGACTCTGTCAAGGTCTCATATATCAAATGAAAGCCCATTTTACTGCCATATAATTTAGCCATTTCTGCTAGCCAACATAAAGCGGTTTACTCGCAAACATGAATTCTTCAACTACAAACTTCTTCCTGATCATGAGGTTGCTGCCTCTAACATTGATTTTCATCGCGAGCGAAGCGCGTTTCAAGGTACCTAAAGCAGATGTAATAATCTCTAATGATTTGAACGCAGGCTTAGACCTCACCATCTATTGCAAATCCAAGAACTCTGACCTCGGCGTGCTACTTCTTCCTTACCACAACGACTTCAAGTTCAAGTTCCAGCCGAATTTCTGGGGCACGATGCAGTATGACTGCAGCATGCAATGGAAAGGAGCTTTCCGTTGGGTCGATATTTACATACAAAACAGGGATAGCCCCCTTTGTGATCGTTGCTTGTGGAATGTAAGGGCCAAATGGTCCCTGTATGTTTAATTATAAAACATCCAAATACGATATCTGCTACCCGCGGAACATAGATCCTTAATCACATCAATATTCGCAATAAAGATTTACCTCATGAAATAAAGGCGCAAATCATGTTGATTGTGTGATCTGAAATTTCTTGCTGATCATGTTTATAATAATTTATTGATTTTTTTTTTTTTTTGAAAATCGTAGGGCTAATGTCAATTATCTGTCTATATGCCTTATAGAAAATTTAAGTTATCGAGTTTGCTTGGTACAGATGTGCAGAAAAAATTAACTATTATAAGCAAAAATGCATGGATTTTTCAACCGATGACCTTCCAATATAAGTAGTAGCATCCTGCTTTAAAGGCAGGTGTTATCGATTTGCTACTTCCTATAAGTTATTACCTGAAACAGAAGTTAGCCTAAAAGGTTCTACAAAATGTTTCCTGTCCCTTAATATGCATTGCACCACTTGTGAAGCTATTGATTTGATTTTCAAGCCCCTTTGTATGGAAAAAGCATATAATTCTACTCCAAAAAAAGGTTTAAAAAAAGTATAAATTGGGGAAGAAGAAGAAGAAGAAATTTGCTCTGTATTATGGAAAATTTCTCAAGAAAAAATCTAGATTCTAACATAATACAACGTTTAAGTGAATCATAATCTTAGTAGATCAGGCCTCCTCTAAATTCCAAACAACAAAGGAAACTCTGAATTTATTCAATAAGGGCAGCATAATATGATCGTTACGTATTTTTTTTTTAAAAGTAATATTTTTTTTGAAAGATAATTTTATTTGTTTCCACAATTGATAAATTTCATTAAAAATCTAAAATTGTAATGATTGTTACATATTATAAACCAAAGTTGTTAGGATACAAATGATTCAAGAAAAATATGTACTTTTAGATGGTGGGTTATGCTTTATGATAACTCTCATCAGTTATAAAATTCTTTTGCCTATTAAAAAAAAAAAATTGTCTACCAGGAAATAGTAGCAATAGTTGATACCTATTTCTCTGTAATAAAACCAAGCCTGTCTCCAGTAAGGATTTATGTACAAAACTGCAGGAAAAGCCAAAAGAATGATTATGTAAGGGACAACGAAACTCACTTCGAAGGTCTTCATGTCAATTGAAGTTTCTGGAGCCAACACCCAGGGGCGGAGCCTCTTTATGGCCCTCTCCAAAACTTTTAAAATTTTTTTCATAAAATATAAGAAGTTTTTAAATTTTTTTATATATTCTATTACTAGCTCTCTTAAAATAATGTTTTATTTAATAATTATTATAAATAAAAAATAATAAAATAATTTCACTTATCTCATTCAATTATAATTTTTTTAATTTATATTGTTATTTTTATTTTTATTTTTTTATTTTATTTGTTCATATGTTATAAGTTTCTATAAATATTCTTTCTTAAATTTCTACAAACTATTAATCATATTCTTTTTTTTTTCTTTTTTTGTTATGTAATATGTGGTATCTACCTTCTACTTATTATATTTTTTTTTATGTTACACAAATTTTATTTTCTATGACTTTAATCTTTAAAAATTAATAAATTATTATATAGTTCTCAAATATAAATTGTAGTATTACATTGTTACTTAAAATTTCATCAACGTATCATTTTTTTATTAATCCTAATTATGTAAGAAGAAATTAACTTGAGTATATTTTCTTTATATGCTTTACATTATATGTTTAGTTAAAATGAAACTCTCTTGAATATATAGTATTTAAATAATTCTGATTATATAAGAAAATATTATTAATTTTATATATCGTTTTTAACTATTTTTATTTTACAAATTATAGTTTTGTATTTAGTTTCATATTTTTATTATTGATTGAATTTAACATATTAATTTTTTAAAATTTTTAACTCTTACTCAATTATGTTTGACCCCCAATAAAATTTGGCTAGCTCCGCTCTTGCCAAAACCAGTTGTCCTCCAACAGCAGAGCAAGCTTTTGTCGGTGGCATTGGATAAAGAAAGAGGATTTCCCTTATATGGTGGATTTGCGAAAATGCTGCAGGAATTCATGTTCTTAAACATCGGTATGGCGGGTAAAGGCCCGCTTAAGTTATTGTATGAGAAGTTGAGTTCCTCTAAACTCAATAGGTCTTGAAATGTTGTAGGAATCTCACCACTCAAATGGTTGTTATTGAGCAAGAGGACTTCAAGCGAAGAAAGTTTCCCGAGCTCCGATGGTATATTGTCGGTGAGATTGTTGTAGCTGAGGTTCATCGCAATTTGCAAGCTTGAAAGAAAACCCAACTCTCGATCTATCTCTCCAGAAAATAGATTACCGCCCATCTGCAGCTCAATTAAATGAGAAAGGCTTCCTAAAGATGCAGGAATATGTCCCGAATATTTATTTTTTGAAAGTTTCAGAAGCTCAAGCTGCGAAAGGTGTTGAGTTTTAGGTTGACTAGAATTTTAGATCTTATTTGATTAGGATTTTTGTTTGTATACAATATTAAGTAGTTGTATGGTTTTAAACTTCTTATTCCACATCGAATCCTAATCACATTCTACTTTAGACTTTTATACTATAAAAGTGGATTTTTAGGCTTTAGAATTGAAAGTAGTGCTTTGAGAGCTCTAGAGAAGGAACATCTTGTAACTCTATCTTTTGCTCTAGGTGGAGCTAGAGTGGTTTGAGTGAATGTTCTTGGGAGGTTATTGAGGAAGAATGTGCAAGAGATCTTGGGTTGTTTTGGAAAACCATAAAGGTCAATTTATTGTACTTTAAATTCTCAATAATAGAAGAATAGTTTCATTCCGTGGACGTAGGCAAGAGGCCGAACCACGTAAATTCTTGTGTTTTTTTGTTTGCTTATTTTCTCTGGATTTTATCTTTGTTGATTCTTGGGCAATTTCCACAACAAACTGGTATCAGAGCTTCAGGTTCGGTAAATTCAAAATTCAACAAGGATGTCGAAAGTTACTAGTTCTACGAATTTTTCAATTGAGAAGTTTGATGGGAAGAATAGTTTCACGCAGTAGCAGAGAAGAATGAAAGATCTCCTTGTACAGCAAGGTTTAATGCGCCCCTTGCTAGGAAATGAGGAAGGGCAACCAGATGACATGAAGGATGTTGAATGGGCAGAGTTGGAGCAAAGGTATGTGAGCACTATTCGGCTTTGCATTGGAGATAACGTGTTTAATCATGTTATTGATGAGGATTCTACTCCAAGATTGTGGACAAAGTTAGAGAAGATTTACTTGGCGAAAAGTCTTTCTAACAAGTTGCAACTTAGGCGAAAGTTGTATCGCTTAAAAATAGAGGAGAATGGAGACCTCATGAAACATATGAATGAATTCGATGGAATCATTGATCAGTTGAAGAAGGTTTATGTCAAGGTGGGGGAAGAGGAAAAGACACTATTGTTCTTGGCTTCGCTTCCAGACTCCTATGAGGTATTTGTGGAATCTCTTATATGTGGGGTGGATACAATAACGTTAGAACAAGCACAAGCAACATTAATGTCTCATGAAGCCCGAAAGAAAAGTAAAGAAGGGGATAGAGATCCAAATAGCTTGGCATTAGTAATTGAGGCTAATAAGAGGAAGTCAACTGGTAAGGGATCTAAGGGTGGCAAGTCTAGATCAAACAATGTTCAATGCTTTAAATGCAAAAGGTATGGCATATTAAAAGGGATTGTCCTACAAAAGGGGATGAAAGTAACGAGAACAAAGGTGAGTGTGCTTTCGTTGCTGAAGGTGATGATTATGATGTCCTTGCAATCTAAGAAAATAAGGATGCAAATTATGATTGGTATTTAGATTCTACTTCTACCACTCACGTATGTTATCAAAAAGATTGTTTTGATTTACTTCAAGAAGGGATGGCTGAGAATTTGACTTTAGGTAATAAGTCAATAGTGAAGGTCATGGGTCTTAAAGTGGTGAAAATCAAAATGTTTGATGGGGTTGTGGGATCTTTGGGTGGTGTGGCCTATGTCCTAGAGATGCGTAAGATTCTAATATCATTGAGCCTGTTAGACTCCAAAAGGTATGGATATTTTGCTTGTGATAGAGTGGTAAAAGTCACACAAGGCAACATGATCCTGATGAGGGAATTTGTATAATGGCTTGTATTGTCTAGAATGTGAGGCCCTGAAAGGATGGGAACAATGCATAGGAGATAATAGCTACCAAAGTGAGATTTCATTTGCCAAGGAGGTGATGGAAGGTTCCGATGGTGTAGACGGTGGTGAAAGGACGAAAAATCTTGTCAGTAATGAATTGGAAGGGTTGTCGAGGTCTCTTTTCGAAGTCAATTAATGCCATTGACTTGATGACTACACAAGTGCATTGGCCGCGTTGTAGAATTGAGTGTTGGACCATGCTGAATTCGGTATGTGTAGTCGTGGTAATTATAAAGGCTAATGATTTAGAAAGTCTTATGCTTGGAGAGTTGTTAAAGTTGTTGGAAAGTAGGTGGAGTTAGGAGGTTGCAATTAGGTGCGATTGGTGGAAGAGGTTTAAAGAGTTTGAATTCAAGTCAAAGGTGGAGATTTTTTGAGTTTTAGGTTGACTATAATTCTAGATCTTATTTGATTAGGAATTTTTGTTTGTATACAATATTAAGTAGTTGTATGGTTTTAAACTTTTTATTCCACATTGAGTCCTAATCACATTCTACTTTGAACTTTTATACTATAAAAGTAGATTTTTAGGCTTTAGAATTGAAAGTAGTGCTTTGAGAGCTCTAGAGTGGGAACATCTTGTAACTTTATCTTTTGCTTTAGGTGGAGTTAGAGTGGTTTGAGTGAATGTTCTTGAGAGGTTATTGAGGAAGAATGTGCAAGGGATCTTGGGTTGTTTTGGAGAACCATAAAGGTCAATTTATTGTACTTTAAATTCTCAATAATAGAAGAACAGTTTCACTCCGTGGACGTAGGCAAGAGGCCGAACCACGTAAATTTTTGTGTTTTTCTGTTTACTTATTTTCTCTAGATTTTATCTTTGTTGATTTTTAGGCAATTTTCACAACAAAAGGGTTCCAAGCTCATTTGTCAAAGTACCTGAAAATCCGTTATGACTGAGATCCAGTCGTTGAAGCGTATTGCAATGAACAATCCCGAGTGGAATCTGTCCTTTGAGCGAATTGGACGAGACATTAAAAATTACCAGTTGAGACAATTTGCCTATTTCCTTAGGCAGCTCGGATGTGAAGCGATTGTCTGCAATTTGGAGCCGTTGAAGCGTTGTACAATTGCCTATCTCTACAGGAACTGGTCCTGTAAAATTGTTCCGGTCCAAATCAATAGTAGAAAGCTGCACCAGATTGCACAAGTCCGAGGGAAAGCTACCGGTAAGCTTGTTCCCAGCCAGACGAAGTGCCCATAAATTTGCACAGTTCTTGACCCCAACGGGGATATTTCCGTAGAGCTTATTAGACTCAAGGTTTAACCAATAAAGTTTAGTATGACGACTACGATGAGGAGGTATTTTTCCTGTCAAATGGTTCTCTGAAAGTTCAACAAACTCAAGTGAGCTGTAGAGTCCTAGCTGTTGAGGAATGGTACCTCTTAAAAAATTGTTAGAAAGATACAAAGCAGACATTGCAGGAAAATATTGAAATCCATAAGGAATTGGACCTGTGAGATAATTGAATGAAAGATGAAGCACTGTCAAGTCCTCAAGCTACAAAGCTCATTTGGTATGACACCAGTAAGTTGGTTCTCGAAGAGGCTCAACATGCGTAGACCATTTATCCTGCTGAACTCAGTTGGGATCTCACCTGTCAGATAATTTCTTGAGAAAGCGATTTCTGTTGCAAGAGGTAGATTCCCTATCTCCCTTGGAAATCTTCCATTCAATTTATTGGCAAAGAGATGAAAATTCTCCGAAAACTTGAGGTTGTGGCACAACTCAGTTGGAATGCCACCCGTCAAATAATCGTTAGAGAAATCAATCTCTGTTGCAAGAGATAAATTCCCAATTTCCTCTGGAATGTTTCCTTTCAATTCATTATTGTAGAGAAACAAGCTCTTCAGCAGCTTTAGTTTGCCGATCTCCATTGGTATCTGCCCCACAAGACCATTTGCACACAAAGCAAGGGTCAGAAGTTTCGAACAATTTCCAACTTCCTTTGGAATAAACCCTGTTAACTGATTATTGCATAACCATACATCGGTCAAGTTTTTCAGCATTCCTATTTCCTTGGGCAGTTCCCCTCCAATATGGTTTAGGGAAAGGGCAAGCATTTGTAAGCTCTGACATCCACTTATTTTTGCAGGAATTTTACCAGAAATTGCGTTGTCACCTGCTCTGACTATTCTCAATTTCCGGAGATTCCCAATAGAACGAGGCAATGGTCCAGTCAAATTATTGGTGTCTATCACAAACTCATCAAGTGAAGACAAATTTCCAAGCTCCTCCGGAAGAGGTCCAGAGAGTTTGTTATTGCATATATTCAAACTTCTCAAATAAGAGAGCTTACACAATTCACTAGGGATTGGACCACTGAACTGATTATTTTTCAAATGAAGGAACTCAAGAAGTGAACAATTTCCAATTTCCTTTGGAATATGTCCCAGGAGCTCATTATAAGACAGATCCAGATATGATAAGTGGGTCAGGCCGCCAATACTAGGACTCAGGGTTCCAGAAAGATTCATTGAAATCAAATCGACACACCACACCCGTGGCTCGTAGTCGGGAGTGCAATTGAAGCCTATCCACCTGCATGGGGTCTCGTCAGTGGGTTTCCAGTTTCCAAGTTGGTTGAATTCATCGTGAATACTCTTCTTCAACTCTAACAGATATTTTCCCTTAGAATTCAGCGCCTCTGAAACACTAAGCACTAATGTCGCAACAAGTAACAACTCCATCAACCTACCTCCAAAGAGTCTCCTTGGTTCGAAATTGCTCAACATTTTGATGTACGTACTAAAGAAGAAAACATATGCAGATTTTGTGATTCTTGATTTAATGATCTATATGTAGATTGTTTGCTCCAAATCCATTGATCATTTGAATATATTTTTTCTTTAATTTATTGACTTGACAGAATCTATTTTGTCAACCTTCCTTAGATACAGCAGTAGATGGTAGAGGACCCAAATTCACTATCATATTTCATCAGTGCTGTTAATCATGGAATCTCTGCATTAGCATTTCGCACCCACAGGCGCATTAGTAATTAACCAATGAATTAATGATGAGGAATTCAAGGTCATTCATAATGATAATCCACAGAATTCACGTATTCCACACGGTATTGCAGAATGAAACCAAAATATTAATCATTTTAACATGGAATTATTTTGGAATGAATTGCACGAACATAATTTTTTCAAAAAGAAGAAAAAGGCATTCATGAACCTCCAGGAATTCTGATGTTGAAAAGTTCCCTGGAATAAAAGATATGATTTTAATATTTAGAACATGATTAACGACGTCCAAGGATATTCAAGATTATTTTGACAAAGATGGTTTGCTTCTTCCCAAATATAAGGGTTATAACGCAATGTGCAGTTTGAAGTTGATACTAAAGTTTTAATACATATGATAAAGAATTAGTAGTACCCAATTCCCCAGGAATTGGACCACTTAACTGATTATCATTCAATTCAAATAAAGAAAGACCAGAAACCAACTAATTCCAATTTCAAATCTCGAGAGCAATCGACACCTACCCACCCACATGGTGTCTGATCAGTTGATTTCCAGTTAATTTCCAGGATTCTTCACTTCGTCGTGAAAACTGTTCTTGAGCTCAACCAGGATTGGATTGGCCATCCCCGGCCCTCCAAACTACATTTTATATGTTCTAAGAACATGCCAACAGTCTGACCAAAGGAGGGCAGTACAATTTATTATTCAAATTTATTGTGGTGCATTACAAGAAACAAAAAAAGCTAACTATACGTGTCAATTTAAGGAAGAAGAAGAAAAACTCAAAATGCCCTTAAACATGTAAGGGTAAGGTTAATTTAAAGGATAACCTTTGGAAAGTGAGTCTCCAATTAAAAAATGTACTATCATATAGAAGATTATTTTATAAGGTTACTTATTACGAGTAGAAATTACAATTTCAATCAAGTAATTTTTAATATACATATCAAATAGTATATCCGTTGAAAAAATCAATAGACAATTAAACAAACAACTAAATCAAATAAATTCAATATAAATTTAGATTAAATCCACATAGGATGAGATTTGAATTTGAAATGTACAAATAAAGAGACAATTAACATCATCTAAATTAAAAAAGAAGGAAAAAATGGGGTAAACTTGTGAATGAATTATCTCCCTAATTTAAGAAATTTAATAGTAATAGGTAGGGTTTGGATTAAATGACTCAGGGTTTTTTTTCGAATTATAACTCAGGTTCTTAAATTCTAAGCCCAAGAACATGCACAAGAATGCACGACGCGGTGGAACGGTAACTGAGTCCAAAAGCTTCAATTCGTCGGCTTTGTTTCCAAGCTTTGAGCTTAGCTTGGACCAAGTTGTCTATAACCACTTCTGGTCATGTACAAATGGATGGGCTTTTCAACTAGATCCTAGCTATCTACTGCCTTCAAGAATATCAATCACTATTGGGCTGACAACCCAGACGTTTACATTTCTGGTTAGTTCCTCCCCATTGATCCACTGAACCCAATAAAAGCAGAATGATAAGTTAATTGGAATTAATAAAACTACGACTTTGAAGCATTTGTCTTTGTAAAGTATTCTAAATACAATCTGATACTTCAAAAGTATGAAAATCAACGTCCAACTTTAAAGTTGTACTGTGTTTTATAATTTCACAACATAAATAAGAAAAGAAACTCTGAATTTATTCAAAAAAAGATACATAATATATTGATTACATATTTTAAAACAAAGTTACTAGAAGAGTTTATTTTATTTAAAATAAAAATATAAAAAATTTGATTGAATATAATAGAAAAATCAAAACTTATTTAAATGATTTAAAAAAATTTTAAATATTATTTTTTATTAATATATATATATATATTTTTTTTTTTGCTCTTTTGGACAAAGCCAGGCTGTCCCAAGCCTCTGGTTGAGCTGGCGGGTTGTTATGTGATGCTTCTCTTGCCTTTCGTCGTTGGTGCGTATCTTCGGCTGATGCTTGGAGTATTGCTCTCACTTAACTCTGCTGGCCAGTCTGTTACGATTTGAGAAACTTCATCTTCGAGTCTTGATTCTGAGGATGCTTGTGTTTACCGCTTTTCGAGGGAGTAGCTTGCTGCCTTGGTCTTTTCTGCGTGCTTTTTGGGTGTCCTCTTCCTTCTGGCCGGCTAGCTTTGGTTGCTTCCCTCTTGAAGTCTTTAGTGGCAGAGCTGTTTTTGTGTAGGCTGCCAATTGCTTTTGATTATGAGCAAAATGCTCTGTATTGAGTAACTTTTAGAGTGTTTAGGTTCTTTATCTTGTAATGCTACCATTCCTCTTAAGTATAATGGCACAGCTTGAGGAGTCTTTTGCGGTTAAGTTTAAGACTCAAAATGGCATGTTGATGTTGTGACTTGTGATCAATAAAAATCACTTTTCAAAAAAAAAAAACAGTTTATTAATATTGGAAAATCTATTATCCATAATAGAATTTCTTTACCCTTAAATATATGTCATATTTTAGAGGTTGTTGGTTTTGCAATGTAAAATAAAAAAGCTAATAATATATTTGATGACAAAGTAAAAGAAAAATGAATTCTAGAATTTGAAGCCCCTTGATATAGACCGCCGATTGCCGATTATGTTGATATGATATGTACAAATGGGTCTTGTTTTCAAAGGATGGATGACAAATGGATCATTTAATCATATGAAGGCTACATAATGCGGAACAATATGTGTACACGAGAAAAGTAGGAAGAAATAACTTGGACACTCTACATTTGTTTCGTTCAAATCGACAACAGTGAGAAATGAGCGTGAGCGTCCAGGATGAAGAAAAATTTAGATCAAATTTCCATGAGGGTACCTTTGATGCTACTGATTTCTTCTTGTGAACAGTGTCCTGCCGTAGCAGCCAGTTGCTCTTATTACTGGGGAGATATCAAGGGCACTGGAATCTTCTCCTTATAACTCTACTCGAGAAAATTTTTTAAAATTTTACCTATATTAAGAAATGTTAGATGAATTTCAATAAACGATAATAAAGGGTGACACATGTCATGGCAACTTGTACATAAAGAATATGTGACGGTTACATGTAGACAAGAAAGTTTGAATTAATTTAAATGGTAAATCATAACAAAGAAATTTTTATTTTTTCTTTTCATCATAGCAAACATTATAATTTGAATTTAGAATTTATACTCAAAATGCATTTTATCTTTTATTACTTGAATCAAAATTCAATTTGGTGTTAAGATTCTAATTGGCACTTGCAACAAGAAATTATGATTGAAAATAATTATAATCAAAGTATATATTATTTTTACTATTAAGAACCAATTCATTATAATCGAAATTGTATTTTTTTTTTGACATATATAGGTCAATGGTAATACTAATCAACTCTAAACACCAATTATGTTGATTCAAATCCAAAGCATTTTGGATTGTAAACATCAGTTTATTTATAAATAATAAAAAGATGCAGATAATAATACTAACAGAAGCGATGACAGATGTAAGTATCATCAGGAGTAGTAATGGTATAGCAAAATCCAGGAGCATCTTGCCCGTATTTAATGCTGCAACCATTGAAGCATTCGTCTATTGCGCAACCTCCGTGGGCGAGTACATCACAACTGCCAATAGCATTTGCCATCATTGACTCAGTTTGCCTGTGCCCAAATAATTTATATATTATATATGTGGTGAAATTTATATATAAATTTAAAAACCCTATATTTTTACTATTGAGAGAAGATACAAATATACTTTAAAATATACTCTAAACATCTAAGATGAAAGGCTTTTCATGACTATGTGCTAGGAATATTATGAATGAGGATGGTTTGATGGTATGCTGGAGTGGAGAATTTACAGGCAATATCTCGAGAGAAGGAATTTCTGTGTAACCTTCTTCGGTATTGGATATTTTTACCTATTTTTAATTCTTGTGAAACTATTTCCGCAAGGGATGGAAATTAAGGAAAGAATTTCCTCGAGATTTTCTTGACCAATGTAAAATCTGCTCAAGTTGCTAACAATATATATAGTCAATTGAGGCTTTGGCAAGTAATATTGCAAGTGACAAGATGCCTTTAACCAAAAGCTTCAATTCGTTGGCTTGGACCAAGTTGGTCACGTGCAAATTGATCCTGTCTACAAGGAAAATCAATCACTAGGCAACTCCCAGGGGTTCAATTGCACAAACAGATAAGTGGCCTAAAACTGTTGTATAATTGAAAGAGCTGCACCATTTTCAGAAAATCTAATTTCATATCAGAATGTTTGAGATACACTTGTATCTGTACACTGGTGTTACTACATTGTATTGACTGGTGAATCAACTAGAGAATTTTGGGGACATCAGTTACTCCCATTAGCTATCAACAGATGCTTTCAGTCTAACATTTTCTTTATGGAAAAAAAATGTACATGCTATTATAATCTTGCGGGGTAAAATGATTGATTGCGGAAGAATCAGCAGAAAAAACCATCTCTGTCAATGGAAACTGGGAGTAGTCACGCACTTTCATGAGCATTATCCATCAGAGGAAGCTCATAAGTTGGAGACATTATCAAGTTGTGTTCTTGCTCTTTAGATTCTATAAGCATCATCACAACTTCCCGCATGGATGGCCGATCAAAAGGAGACATGCTAGTGCATATTAAAGCAATTTTTAAGACAGTAATCATGTGATTGACAATACTTTTATTTTCAAGATTTAAGCGATCATCCAGTATGCCAGCAGTCAATGAGTGGTCACGAACATAATGTCTCACATGTGTGACAAGATCACCTCCTTGATCCAATGGCTGTACAGGAGTCTTTCCAGTTAACAACTCCAGCAGAACAACCCCATAGCTATAGATGTCACATTTTTCTGTAACCTTCATAGTGTATGCATATTCTGTCATAAAGAAGAGATACAATGTCAATCATCTAAAACAATAAAATATCAATATAAATGTCCACAGAGAATGGGAAAGATAAGAAAAATGGGACAAACAGACCGATCATTACATGCCTCACCCTAATTAGATCTTAAATTCTCTATTCACTAGCACTGAAAATTAATATGTTCTAGATCACTTGGACACAACTAAATATCCCATTTCAAGTGAATGACCGCATAAAGCAGATAAATAATAAAAATCTATAGAGAAAGACAAAGACAAAGAAAGAAATTCCTTAATGCATTAGTTAGCAACAATATCACTGTTAGTGGTATCTTTACATATGGTCTTGACTGATGGTAATAATAATTAGTCATAAAACTACAAAACCAAAGACATAACTTACCGGGGGCAATGTAGCCATATGATCCAGCGACTGCTGACATGGACTTAGATTGGGGCATGTCAATCACCTTCGCCAAACCAAAATCACCAACATGGGCTTCAAAATTTTCATCAAGTAAGATATTATTGGACTTGATATCACGGTGAACAATCCTTGGTTTGCAGTCATGATGTAAATAAACAAGACCTTCAGCAGCTCCTAGGGCAATCAAGAACCGAGTGGGCCATTCTAAGCTACAAGAGGCCCCATGAAGCACTTCGCCCAAGCTACCTTTCTCCATGTATTCATAAAGAAGCAGATTGGAACCTTGGTGATAGCAAAAACCATAAAGCTTCACAATATTTCGATGCCTAATATTCCCTAGTGTTAGAATTTCGGCCCGAAAACTATTCTCAATGTTGTTTCCCTCTGCATTTGATGCAAGCCTTTTAACAGCAATGATTTGTCCAGAATGCATAACTGCTTTATAAACTGTTCCACATGCTCCCCTTCCAACAATATAACTCTCATGAAAATTATTTGTAGCCTCAATTAGATCTTGAAAAGTAAAGCTGTCCTTTGGATGAAAGTAAATATCTGAAGCTGGAGATGATATTTCCTTTTCTTGCAAGGATGCAACAATTTCAGGTGGACGTCTCATTTGATATATAAGAATTACAATGAGGATTATAGAGACCCCACCTACAACACCTGCAACTACCGTTACAATTTTTCCTCGAGTACCCTTCTTCACAGGTAGCATAGAAGGAGAAGATGGATCTCCAATGCAACCTTCAAGAGGCCTACCACAAAGCCCTTCATTTTCAATAAAGCTACTTGCAGGCATGTTCTGAAACAATGGGATGGCAGGTAAAGGTCCAGTCAAGTTATTGTATGAGAAGTTGCATCCCAATAAACTTGACAGGTTCTCCAATGTGCTGGGAATTACACCACTCAAATGATTATTATTGACCAGGAGAAATTCCAGCATTTTAAGATGCCCAAGCTCTGGTGGTATACTTCCAGTGAGGTTGTTATTGCTGAGGTTCATTGCAATCTGCAAGCTTAAAAGAGAACCCAACTCTTGGGGTATCTGACCAGAAAACAGGTTGCCACCCATCTGCAGCTCAGTCAAACGTGAGAGGTTTCCTAAAGCTGCAGGTATGTTTCCAGAGAACTTACTTTCTGAAAGTTTCAGAATCTCAAGCTGTGAAAGGGTTCCAATCTCATTTGGTAAAGTATCAACAAAGCTGTTATGGCTGATATCAAGTCGCTGAAGCATCTTGCAGTTAACTATCTCATGTGGAATCCGTCCAGAAAGTAAATTAGATGAGACATTAAAAGTCACAAGTTGAGATAGATTACCTATTTCCTTAGGCAGCTCAAAAGTAAACTGATTGTCTGCAATATGAAGCCGTTGAAGCTTTCGGCAATTTCCAATCTCTGAAGGAACAGGTCCAGTAAAGTTGTTCTGGTCTAATTCAATAGCAGAAAGATTCACCAGTTTGCATAATTCTGAAGGAAAGCTCCCTGAAAGCTTGTTTCCAACCAGACGAAGTTGCACTAATGTCTCGCAGCTCTTGATCCCAGTTGGGATATTTCCATACAGCTTATTAGCCCCAAGGTTTAACAAAATAAGGTTAGCATGCTGACAAAGATAAGGAGGTATTTTTCCTGCCAGATGGTTGTTTGAAAAATCAACCACCCAAAGTGGGCTGTATACTCCAAGCTGCTCAGGAATGGTACCGCTCAGAGAATTGTCAAAAAGCTGCAACTGAAGCATTTCAGTCAAATATTGGAAACCATAAGGGATGGGACCTGTGAGATAATTGATTGAAAGATCAAGCTTTGTCAAGTTCCTCAAGCTACTAAGCTCATTTGGTATGACACCTGTAAGCTGGTTCTGGAATAGGTACAATAAGTGTAGACCCTTTATCTTGCTGAACTCAGTTGGGATCTCACCTATCAAATAATTCTCTGAGAAATCAATTTCTGTTGCAAGAGATAGATTCCCTATCTCCCTAGGAATGCTTCCATTTAATTGATTCCTGTAGAGATACAACTTCTTCAAAAACTTAAGGTTCCCAATCTCCATGGGTATCTGCCCCACAAGACCATTTGCATACAATGCAAGGGTCTCAAGGCTTGTACAGTTTTCAAGCTCCTTTGGAATAAGCCCTGATAACTGATTCTCCCATAAAATCAGATCAGTCATGCTTCTGAGCATTCCAATTTCCTTCGGCAGTTCACCTCCAATACGGTTCTGGGCAAGACCAAGCATTTGTAAGCTTTGACATCCACTTATTTCGGCAGGAATGTTACCAGAAATTGCATTCTGCCCTGCTCGAAATATTCTTAACTTCTGGAGTTTCCCAATAGAACGGGGCAATGGGCCAGTCAAGTTATTGGTGTATGCCACAAACTCATCAAGTGAGGACAAATTTCCAAGCTCCTCTGGAAGAGAACCAGAGATTTTGTTATTGCATATATTCAATTTTCTCAAATAAGAGAGCTTACCCAATTCGCCAGGAATTGGACCGCTCAACAGATTGTTATTCAAATAAAGGAAGACCAGAAGCGAACAATTTCCAATCTCCTTGGGTATATTTCCACTGAACCCATTATAAGACAGATCAAGAAATGTCAAGTGGGTCAGACCACCAATACTAGGGCTCAGGGTTCCAGAAAGATTCATTGAACTCAAATCAACAGACCAGACCACTGGCTCATAATCTGAAGTACAATTGACACCTATCCACCCACATGGTGTCTCATCAGTGGGCTTCCAGTTCCCAAGGTAGTTGTATTCATCATGAAGGCTATTTTTAAGCTCTAGCAGCAATTGGCCCTCAGAATTTAGTCCGTCTGCTATGGTAATTAGAAGAGCTGCAAGCAGCAAAAACCTCCAAAATCCTACTTCCAAAAGTATTCTTGATTCAAAATTCCTCAACATTTTACTAAATGCAATAATCTGTATCCTGCACAAGAACAATTGCTGCTATTACAACCCCACAGAACCACATACACACCATAGTATACATCAAAACACATAAAATTTCGTAATTATAGTGAATGTAGAATTTTTATAATTTTGATCACATTCACAAGGACCTCAGGACCAGTCATCAACACATCATTTCCGCTTCCCAGAACACAAGATGCAAGAACCAACATAATATTAAGTAACAACCCAAATATAGTATTCAATTATTCAACACCCCCAATGAAAACTGCATAAAAGATTCCATAATTCATCATTTTAACAGAGAAATATTTTAGAAGAATACATTGAGACACATTAAGCGAGAAGAGAAAAGAAACAATTCAAAATCCAGACATTCATTTGTAACATTTCATTAAAAGGGGCCAACAACTATAAATTTAGAAACCCAATTACTCTAATATAACATGAATTCACAAAATTCAACCATCTATTCAAAATATCAATTTAACAGACAACAGTGAAAAACCAATCATAAACAACTCAACACTTTCAAACACAATTGAAAAGGGGGACAAATAAAAAATCAAACATAAAAAACATACCTTTTCAGCCAATCCCACGGTCACCGGTTCATCAAACCAAGAGACAATAGAAGCAACAACTCCACCATTTCACTGCAACTCCCTGACAACCACAAAGAGAAGACTACTGAGTTTAGGAATAAATCAGAAAAAACCAATGCAACGTTCTTTCACAAATGATGAGGATCTTCAAATCTACCACCTTATATATCAATCTTAAAGCGCAATGAACAAAAGAGAGAAATCGATGTTAATGTTGACAGAATTAAAAATACTAAGCTCTAAGTAAAAGGCAAGAAACTGTTTTACATAAACCAATCAATTCCTCATCCTTACCTATTTTCTTCCAAATCTGATTGACTTGCAATCTTCAAGCACGCGTTCCAGGCATGTAACCTATCATAAGCACATAAAAAACACCACACAGGTAACCTTATAGAGTGACAGAGCCAAAAGATATAAATAAGTAGAAAAACAATGAATTATACTGTAGAGAGATGACTCTGGGGTAATATGTTTTTTACCATCCTATTGAGATTCATGACCCAGCAAAAACACCAAACATGCAAGATTAAACAGAGCACTGCAATTACTGACAATTAATTTTTTGGCACATAAAACTTTAAAATTCAATTCTCTAACTTTCTTCATCAGTCAGAAGGAGAATTTTGCTTGGAGTAGTATAGCGTGTAGGATAAAAATGTACAAAATCCATCCAAAGGCGGGATAGTATATTCCCCTCCTCCAATACATGAAAACCGTTTAAACTAAACCCCACATACACCTTTTCTCCGTCAAAGAATATACAAGAAGACCAAGCAAACTTTGAAAGAAAAGAGAAAAACTTTTAACTGAAATCTGAGTTTTCCTTAGACAACAACAACCAATCTCAAAATATTATTCTAGTACCAAAAAACCATAAAAATAGAATACTGTGCAAAGCAGGCAGCAAAAGAGAAAACATTTTTTGGATTGGATTTATTTTCTGAAGAACATCAACTCCAAGCTTTAACACCCACCAAAATGCCAACAAACAAAAAACCCATAAATCAAAACCAAAAGTTATTGACTGCAAAACTATTGGTGAGATTGAGACCCATTAAAGGTTTTAACAAAAGAAAGAAAAATGTTAAAGTTTTTAGAACTTACCTTATCTCTATAGAAGAACAAAGCTAACCCCTTTCCTTCCACTTCTATGGCATCCAAATTTGGCAGCAATGTTTGATCCATAAAGGAACAAAAAGAAGATTTAAAAAAAAAAAAGACTTGGGAGTTAACAAAGCATTAAAAAAGAAAACTGGGAGTAGCGAAAATAGGTGGGAACTTTGGACAATAAGGATCAGCTCAGTTCTTCTTCTTTTTTGTTGAACTGGGGAAGGTTCTTCCAGCAAGCACCAAAAACCAGGCTACTGTGTCAACCTTTTTTCTGTAGGGAAAGGAAGCAAACTTTCTCAAGAAATTGGGGATTCTTATAGGATTTGATTGTGACAGCTTTGGTGTTTCAAGTTAGGCACTGCAAAAACAAAAACAAAAACAAAAAAAAAATGGCAGCTTATTCACAGGCAGATCAAAAAATTTTCAGTCCAAGGTAGGAAATTTTCTGTGGTAATTTGATCAGCTTGGTAAGTCAATATTTGGGAGTTTATATTAATGTCTAAATTATTATTATTATTATTATTATTATTATTATTACTACTGTTTTGTAAATTTTTGGGTTATTAAATGAATTTTATTTCCTCCTCTTTTAACTCCATAAATTGAGTCATGTGGATTTGTGAAAAGAATCTAATTGATTATTATCTACTTTTAGGTTAGTGGGCTTTTAATTGAACTTTTTAGATGATGACGTGGTATTATACTTAAACCTCCATCAATCAACTTAATTGCAACGTGCAGTTAACGGTGTCGTTTCGCTTTTTATTGCTTGACACTTTTTTTTTTTTGCTTTATTATAATTTTAAAACAGAATTGGTTATCCAATTCATCCGTACGTCTGAATTAAATAAATTATATTACTGAACTCATACAAAAACTAATTTATATTTATAAAAAAATAAATTATTTTAATAAATAAAAAAAATTGAAAAGGGGAGCATAAGATGATGGGATTAAGAAGTGGGACCTACACATTTAGGCTTTGGAAAAGAAGAAGACAAAAGGGACCTACCAATCTCAAGATTTGGACCCACAAAATGGGAGTGGGATAGCTACTTAAGCTGTCTAACCACTTGCTTTATGTCCACATCTTTGTTACCCGACTCTAGTCTCGGGGCTAATCATGCAATCTTGAAAGGTGAATTTGGCTTTGTCCCCTGCTCTCCTAAGTCTTTAAAGCAGTTCATGTTTTAATTATGAAATTTATTTTATTTTTCTTATTATTTTTCATTTTGGGGTTGGCTCATCTCCACTAAATAATCTCTATTCAATCTTAGTACGTAATATTTGACCTTACTTGTCCTTTTGCTGCATTAGAGGGAAAACTCTCATTCTTGGGATTTACACGTTTTACTTATAAATTTATATATTTTAAATTTTATAAATATATTAATAAAAAAATTAAAAATTAAAATACGTTAATCACTACCTTCACTTCACCATTGATTCAGTCGATTGCTGTAATTAAGAAATTATACTTTTTCTTTTCTATAAGAACTGATTGTAAAGTCGACAAATTACAAAAGCATCTATGCATTGTAAATTGAGAAAACCATCATTTCAAACTAAAGTCAATTCCATAAAATAGCATAGTTTTTCACTAATAATATATGTATGCAATGAACTTTTTCGCACATTAGATATTCCGTAACCTTTTTGCATATAGTATGAAGAACATGTTATCACACTAATAGAGGTCATAAGGTCCTAGATGTAGATGGGTCCAGATTCCTTTCTTTCAGAGGTAGATTTTTTAGGGATTACTTGTCTCTAAAATGGGACCATGTCCTACAATTTTATTATACTACTCGACTTTGAGCTTTAAGGGGAAAAAAAAAGGGGAAATCTTATGAGCTTTTGCATGCCAACTTTCCAATTTATAAAATAAAAAAAGTAAATATAATATATAGTTTAAGATTAAACTCATCTTAGTTACTATTTTGTAAATTTATATATAACATGTAAATATAATATATTTTGTTAAACTATTTACTATTTTTTTTTAATCTCCTTTCTCTTCTTTGGTGCAAGAAAATTTATTTATAGTAGGATCGGATCTGTCGACCTTGACCTCTAGTCAACACGCCTAAATTTTCTTAAATCTTTACAAACATTTTTTTTATTTCCCACCTCAGTCTCTCAATTCAGAGTTGGCACAGGGTAATGCATTATTCCCTTTGGTGTCAACTACACTCCACGAAGACGAGTGGAGAAACTGACAAGTCCAAAATAGTTAAATAGCTTAAATTCATAGGTAGGTTATATGATGGAAAATGTTCACGAGTTTGTGGTGTGTCTAAGTTGTGAACATGGGCAACCTTCAGCTCTCTTTAATGGCAAAGAAAAACGAAAGTATTGACCTTTTCATCAGCCCCCATAGCGAAAGTCAGCAATGGCCCATACAGCTAGATATTTGGATGGCTGCCATCAACCCTATGCTCCAAATTACTACCTACTACTGTACACTTTTTCGTTGGTATATGGGATTAGCTTACATGTGCACTTGCATCCCAGATGGTACATATGGAAGATGGTAGGCAAGAAGTTTGAAGTGAAGATGAAGAAGATAAGAGATGATGGAGTTTGAAAAGTAATGAGAGATGATTGAAGAGGTGAGCAAGGTGCATGCTGGTTGACAAACCATGCATGATCAGCAAATCTTATGGCAACATTGACTAAAATTAGGCAGAGTTGGACTTACCCAATTCCGGTACAACTCTTCCATTAATTAATTAAACCAGCAAACTAATATTGACTATTGACTCCCCAGGTAATGTTAACGAGGCATTGCTACATTTTAAGTTGAATCTTGGGGTTTTTACACTGGCTAGTTCTAATACAAAAGTTGCATTATTATTTCCTATCAATATAAAAAAAGTTTTGATTTCTTATGGAATAATTGATCATCCAGTTATTTCTTTACGCATGAAACTAAAACCCTGACTATATTTCACCCTAATTTCATGAATTTTGTGGTCCAATATTATATATATATATATATCTTACTACTAAAGTCTTTGCTCTTTAATTATATCTTTCATGCGCTTTCTCCTACATTTAACACTAATCACCTAATTTTAGGAGAGAAAGTTGATTTTCCTTTTTTTTCTTTTATGAATTTCAAACTTTTGGGACAATTAGCCACTCAAAACAACCCTAGATCATTTTGTCATTGGTATCTAGTCAAATTAATTATTTGGCCCACTTATTGTAGTAATGTGACATTTGCAAACTTAGTCATAAAATCATAATAATGGAACATCAAAGAAAATGTAATTTTGAATGATTTGAATTTACATGAGCTTTGAATATATCTTCCCCCAAAAAGTTTACCACTATTTGGAGTACAACTTGATCAGTGGGTTTAGAAGAATTTTGGTTTCATTCAATTTGAATGAAAATAAAGATGAGTTAAGAGTGAAATTTGAGTTGTACCCCTTTTGCACATTATTAAAAAGGCATGCCATGCCGCCAATAATGAAGGCCCAAAAAAGAGAAGGTGTGATTACAGCTGCAAAAGTAGCCTCTTCCACTCCTCCACCCATACATCAAATTGGGGCTTGTAAGTGGCAGGAAAGTGCTTGTGAAAAACACTTCCATCACAAGCAATCTGCCTCGACTGTACTCTAGCTCTAGTCATAATCTCTCTACAGTATGTCCAGCAAATGCATGAAACCAACTCTTGTCAAAAGTATGATAGCTATTCAACCAAATTTATAAAGGTAGTGTTTTTGTATTTTAAATGGAAACAAATTCAGAGGGAGGAAATATCTATCTACTTGAGAATGGAAAGACCTCAAAGACACAACCCAAGTTGTATGGTTGGATGGTAATACATTACTGGGTAACATTTGCTATGCCCAGAACCTGTCCCCGGTGCTTTCTTTGTGGGTAGGGGCCAGGGGCTGCTTTCTTCCCGTAATGCATACAGGGAAAAGTGGGAGCATCTACTGTTTTGATTGCATACACCCACTCCATCCAAAAGGCAATTCACTTTTTATTTTTTCATTTTATCTGTCCCAGTTGGAAGGAAAGGAGGGGAGCGTGAGTCACCTTACAGAATCAGCCAAACAAATTTGCTGTTTTCTAGGATTAGGTTGATGACCTGATTGGCTTGTTGGATGCAAAAGATTCCCCTTGCTGCCAATGTATGCCAAGATAAGGTGGCTTGGCTATGCCTATGATATGCTAATCTGTAAAGAGGAGAGAGCATTTAAGCCCAATCAATGAAAATTTCTCTCTGCTTTTACTCACCCACACAAATGCTTGGCAAGTTGTCTATTTGGGACTATCTCTTCATGGGAAATCTGTGAAAGAAGTAAACGATCTTCAAGTTTGGTTTGATCAGATTACTTTGCTTCTTTTGTCAAGTTCATTCCATTAAGATTTTATTTTTCAATTTTCATTCTGAAATTTGAGTGGAAAAAGAAAGACCGACACCCTTACCTTCCTTCTTGCATGGACCATGGTGAGCTGGGACTGAGCCCACTCTCCACCTAATGGCAAAGGCCACAGGCGCGAGCTGACTCTCAACTGTGGCCCTAACCATCTCATCCGAGTCCGCTTCTTGAAAACAATGCAAACCCAGAACCCACTAACAAGGTCACCAATAATCCATTATTGGTATTTCCCTGCAAAAATAGATGAGGGCACACACTTCGTTTTTCCTCTCATTAATCTAGATATCTATTTAGATGCCAAACATATCATTATGGTTCGCCTTTAATCTTAGATTCCTTTCATTAATTTGGTATTCAATTCAATAATCCCTTCTTGAATTCAATAAATAAACAATTGGGTTTCCAAAACTTAGTACTTAAATTGTTTATCCAATTAACAACACTTCATGATGAAAGGTTCAGGAAATCTGTACTCTTGGATTCTTTTTGGGTCTCATTTCGGTTGGGAGCTTTGTGATTTTTATGGTTCCTCGTTTCTACTTTCTTCCTTTGGGGTTTCCTTTCGTGTTCTGTTTTCTAAGCAGATCTCCTGTGTATGTTTCTGCAGATATTATGGTTTTTAGGTTGTTCTTTGAAAGATCATTTTCCCATGTCCTGGCTTTGTGATGATTCCTTGCTGGTGGTTTTTTGTGCTGTGAATTTGTATTTGTACAGTGATATTTCTCACACCAGGATTTCTAGGCCACTAAAGTCTTCTGTCAATCAGACTAAAGACTTGTCATGACATGAATTGGTGATGAAGGAATAAAATATGCTTTAAAAAAAAAACACTTCAGGATGAAATACTTGAAATTCCATACTTCTAATACTTAAGGTAAATTTTGGAACTTTAAATATCCTAGGTGTATATCATCACTAGCAATAATCTAAACGAATATTCTTGAATGCTTCTGCTAGGACTGATCCTAAATATAATAGCAACAGTCCTTCAGCAAAGCTATATCAGATAAAACATGGGCTGCCTTACATGGTTTCGACCTTAATTAAGTAAAGAATTCTTAATCTCATGCAACTTTGCTAATGTTTCTCTCATTGATAAACGATCTTTTGCTGATGGAGCTGCACATGACAATCCAACTCTAATTATAGCTGATAAACACTCTTCATATTTGCCAGGCCAATAACTGTCATTCTTGGTGCTGCTGCTTCTGTCAATAGAATAAGTATTGAATGAGCTCTTCTTTGAACTTCAAAAATCCTTGAAAAGCCTCGGATCAGCAATCTCAAAAGCTTGATCACTATCCACCGCTGATTCAAATTGATTGAGGCTCAATCCTTCTTTGAACATTCCATCAGTTGGCCTCTTTGCTATGAACATTTCTAGCAGAGGGATTCCAAAACTGTAGACATCTCCACTGGTTGAAGATTTGCCACCTAGACCATACTCTACAGAAAAGTACAGCAGAACATAAGACTTTAAGAATTATCAGAATGCATAACACTAGTGTTTGACTTCAGTAAGCAAACGCATTCACAGTTGTGCCCTTTTTTGATCAATAAAAGCTAAGTAAAAAAAAAAAAAAACAGCTATAGTTAAAAGAGTGGTTCACTGACCTGGAGCAATGTAACCAATTGAGCCCTTGACTCCTATTGTGCTGCTCTCCTCTTGTGAAGGGTGTTGAGGAAGGAATCTTGCCAATCCAAAATCCCCTACATGAGCCGCCATATTTTCATCCAAAAGTACATTCGCAGGTTTCAAATCGCAGTGCACAATTGGCGGTTCGCAGTCATTGTGCAAGTACTCCATAGCAGAAGCTACATCGATGGCGATATTGAGTCTTTGCAACGAGGATAATGATAACCCAGATTCCATATCCTCAGGATATAACCACCTATCTAGGTTGCCACTGGGCATGAACTCCATAAGCAAGGCCTTGAATTGATCTCCTTTATGATCAATACTAAAGCATGAGGTGATGATCTTCATGAGATTTCGATGCCTAATATTCCTCAAGGTCTCACATTCAGCAAAAAAACTTTGAAGGGCTTTGCTTTGTTGCAAGTCAAGAGCCTTCACAGCAAGGGTAATGTTACTGGTGTTGGCTCCATTGTCACTAGTGATGAATGAACCTTTATAAACAGAGCCAAAACCACCCTTTCCAATCAGATTTTCAGCTGCAAAATTGCTTGTAGCAAGCCGGATATCTGAGTAAGATATCATTGGAAGCAACCCCTTCAATGAAGGTGAAGGTTCACCGTCTTTGTCCACCTTGTTTTTCTTCTTTCCAGGTCTCAAAGCCCATAAAAAGCAGAAAATTAAACATAAGAATAAAGTGACTCCCGCTGCTGAAACTAGAATCTTAAGCAGATGATACCTTTTTATTGCTCTTGTTTTACACTGAGGGAGTTCCAAATACCTTGCAATTTCTTGATCACCACTGCAGAGCCCATTGTTTCCCTGAACAGAGGTCAGGCTAAGATTCAAGAAGACTTTTCCTTTTGGAACTTCTCCTTCCAAATGATTGAAAGACAAATTTAACTTCTTCAGATACTGAAGATTTTCCAAGTCTCGGGGAATTGGTCCAGAAAATTTATTAAAGGAGAGATCCAAAACCTCCAGGGAGGTTAGCTTTCCTACTGAACCAGGAATTCCACCGCTGATATTATTTTTGGACAAGTTGAGCAATTGCAAAGTAACACAGCCACCAATTGATGCAGCCAAATTCCCAGACAACTGATTATCAGAAACATCCACCACTTGAAGCTGCTTTAAGTTACCAACTTCACTGGGGAGAGGACCCCAAAGTTTGTTGTGTGACAGATTCAAGTTGGTTAAACTTGAAACTCTGAAAATCTCATTTGGAATGCTTCCATTGAGCCTATTCGAAGCCAGGTTCAATGTCTCTATTTGCTGGCAGAATCCCAAGCTATTGGGAATTTTTCCGGATAACTTGTTATTGTCCATTTGATCGTCGGAAGGTTGTGTAAGATTACCAAAGATATCTGGAATTTCTCCTGATAACATGTTCTGGAACACACTAAAACTCTGTAACTTTTTAAGTTTTGCTATGTTCTTTGGTATCTCACCTGTAAAAGCATTTTGCTCTATTGAAAGAGAAATGAGGTTGTGAAACTTATCAAACCCCTGGGGGAAGCTGCCAGTCAACAAATTGTTAGCAATGCAAAAGTGTTGGAGATTGCTTGACAGATTGGCAACTGAGGAGGGAAATTCACCAACAAGCTGGTTGGAAAAAAAGCATGAAAATTTCTAGCTGCTTACAGCTTGTGAGATAATCAATCAGCTGAAAATTCAGGGCTGTAGTTGAAGAGAGAAAATTTGAACCAAGATTCAACCAGATAAGTTTCTTCATGTTGCCAAACAGAGGAACCGGCCCATGAAATCTGTTCATTGAGAGGTCAAGATATTCAATGCCTGAAGCATTAGAGATAGAACCAGGTACAATTCCTTCAAAACTGTTCTGCGCCAAATAGAGTTGCCTGAGATTTGGAGGAGCTTGAACAATATCATTTGGTAATTTTCCTCCAAGGTTATTTTGGGTCACAGATAAGAAGAATAGAGATGAAACGTTGTAAACAGAAGAAGGGATTTCGCCAGTGAGATGGTTCCCAGAGAGCTGAAAATATTGAAGGTTGCGAAGGCAACCCAACTCACTTGGAATTTCCGCAAGACTCTGGTTTCTTGCAAGATTAAGTGACGTTAAAGAGGAAAGATTTCCAAATGTACGAGGGATTGAACCAGTGAGATTATTGATAGAGACAGAGAGAGTTTTGAGTTTTTGCAGACTGCCCAACTCAGGTGGAAGCTTACCACTAAATCTGTTTTCTTCTAGTCGAAGTGTTTCAAGGTTATGGCAAGTAGAAAGAATAGCTGGAATAGTTCCATTAATGAAATTATTCTTCAGGTCAATTTGCTGCAGAAGTTGAAGCCTACTAAACTCCAACTGAATTTGGCCGTGAAATAGGTTGTGGGAAAGGTTAAGTGTGTGGAGGAAAGTGAAGTTTGAGAGCTGAGGGCCTAAGGTGCCGCCAAGGCCAAGCCAACTAAGGTGGAGGGATTGTACTCGGGATCCTTTACTGCTGCAAGAAACACCATACCAAGTACAGTGAGAGGAATTTCTCGTCCACCCTGAGAGTGCATTTTGAGGGACAGTGACTTGGAATTTGAAAGATAGCAAGGCTTCTTTGTCTGCTCTGGCGCCTTCCAGACATCCCATCTTGCTCATACCCAAGTAAAGACGAGTCTGGAATATGGTAAAAACCAGTAGCAGGAAGTGCAGATGTTCCATGGTAATATGGCTACACTCTTTGCCTTGCTAGAGATAGATAAGATTTGAACTTGTGGGTAACTACATAAATTCCTCTAGTCTAGTATTTATAGGCCTTCGATGGAGCTGTAGAATCCTTGTAGGCTTTAGTATAGGCTTTTGCCTATGCGAACTTTTTTGTCAATCAAGTGTTTAATTATCTTCTTACCAAATCTTTTGTTAGCATTATGTTCGTTTGGGGTTAATTTGAGTGTAAATTACGCTATGTTCTATTGATACTCTAGAGTGACACTGACAGAGTGACAGGGAAATGATCATCTTTTGGAGAAAATTCTGTGTTGACTCCTTCTTGCTGAGAAAATTCGTTGCCTTCAATACTAAGTCTGATACTTTTTTCAGTACTTTTGGGAAGATACTATACGTACTATCTCAATATCAGTAACAGTGAGACTTAGCTGCTTCCTTAAAGATTGCAAGCACTTCCCAAGTACTTGTGTCCATCTTTTAAAGCACGTGTTCCTTAATCTATGCACGTATTCTAGGTACTAGGTTACTTACTGGGAGTTATTTTAATTATAATTCTGTTATGCTATAAAAAAATGCCCAAAAAAATATTCCAAAGATTTTAACACAACTGAATAATAAAAGTCAGGTGATGACCTTTTCAACTTTGGAGTCTGATGCTGGTTAGCTCGATTCACCCCCAAATTTGTGCAGCCATACCAATTAACACGTCTTAGCACGTAAGCTTAGTACTGGTTTAATTAGTGATCTATCACTTGGAACTTGGAAGTAATGCTTCTTGTTCGTCTATAAATACCAAGCTTCAACCAGCATTCTGCCTCATCCCTCTAGGCTCTAGCTAGCTTTAATTAATTATTTCTCTCTTTCTCTTGTCACTTATTGCTCGCATATCTAAGTTATTATCAATTAAGGTGGCAAATGGCTTTCATACCTAAGTCCTCCCAAGCAAAGATGATGATGGTTTTCGTAGCCATCATTTTTCTCATTTCTTTTGCAGCTGCTGTTGTCCCTCAGGCTGCCATTCCCAATCCTAATATCGGGCAGTATCAATGCACTATGCTCATTTAGTCTTTTATTAATTAACTAACTAGAAAATCACTCAAAATAATAATAATAACATAGAAATATGAAGCTATATATATATATATATACATTTATATGTTTTTAAAGAGATATTTCTGTTATTAGAATTTGAGATTCCGTATTGAAAAATATTGAGTTGGGTAAAATGACATTTATGAAATAGAAAAAAAATTATTTTTCATCATGTATGAAATAATATATAATACTATTATATTTTTCTTTATATTTTAAAGACATTTTATTTTCTTATTGCTGCAGCTCCGAAGCTTGTTGACAAGCATCAAGGCAGAAAATATGAAGGGTATGGGGTAGGATTCTCAGGGGGATCCTCCACATGCTGTCCTCCTTAGGAAGCCGCAAGCACCTAATTATGCATGAAAAAAGGGCCCAAAGAAAAACATGCATGTTTCTATCACTTTTTTCTTCTTCTTAATTTCTCAATAGTATCCAATATGCATACTTTCTTATCATTAATATATGGTTACAGTAAACCATATCTTTTCTTATTACTTAATTTTACGAACGTCATCTGTATCAAGTAGGTTGAAGCCGAGTATGTAAACGAAGATGATGGGAATGCGAATATATAGAGTTGCAGTATCGGAAATTTTAATGCATGTTTTCCTTTGCACTTTATGTAGTAGCTAAAATTATAAATGAACACTGATATATATTAATCTTCTTCTATACCTTTGTCTTTATAGTACAAGGAAGATCTTGATAAGATAAGTTTACATGTTTATATACAAACGAATTAATATAAATAAAATTTAACATTTGAATTCAATTTTGCTCAGAAAATTGTTCAAGAAAAAACAGAGATAAAATTTTAAAAAAATCGAACAAATAAAAAGACTCAAAAATTTATGTAATTCTATTATTTGCGTTTACATAATGAAATAAATTAATTAATTATTTTTTAAATTGGAACTTTGTTACTCAATAATTCCTCATAGTTTACATGATAATATTTACAAACGAAAGCATATATCTGCTTCCATATATCAAAACACTAAAAAATATTAGCACACTCATGGGGTAAGAGGCTGATGGGCTGACTCATGATAACTTCAGTAAAATTTTCTTAATGTCATGCAACTTTGTCAAGGTTTCTCTCATGGATAAACGATCTTTGGCTGATTGAGCTGCACAACATAATGCGATTCTTATCACTGCTGCTAAACATTCTTCATATTTGCGAGGCCAATCACTTTCACTGTTGCTGCTGCTGCTACTTTCACTAGAATAAGTCTTGAATGCGCTTTGCAGTAAACTTCCTTGATACTTAAAAAGCCTCGGATCGGCAGTCTCAAAATTTTGATTGCGTTCCATTGCTAATGCAAATTTATTGAGGCTTAATCCTTCTATAAACATTCCATCAGTTGGCTTCTTTGCTATGAACATTTCAAGCAGAAGAATTCCAAAACTATACACATCTCCACTGATAGAAGCTTTGCCACCTAGACCATACTCTACAGAAAAATTCAGCAAAATTAGACTAACAACTACGATCATCACATAAAATTTGCCTTTTTAAGTTAAATTTTTGCTCAAAAAAAAAAAAGTTAATAAGAGTAGTTTACTGACCTGGCGCAATGTAACCAATTGAGCCTTTCACTGCCATTGTGCTACTCTCCCCTTGTGATGGATTTTGAGACAGAAACCTTGCCAATCCAAAATCCCCTACATGAGCAGCCAAATCTTCATCCAAAAGGACATTTGCAGGCTTCAGATCACAGTGCACAACGGTTGGTTCACAGTCATTGTGCAAATAATCTATGGCAGAAGCTACATCGATGGCAATATTAAGTCTTTGCAGAAAGGTCAAACATAATCCAGATTCCTCATCTTCTGGATACAACCACTTCTCCAGGTTGCCATTGGGCATGAACTCCATAACCAATGCCTTGAATTCATCTCCTTTATGATCAACGCTTGAGCATGAGGTGATAATCTTCACAAGGTTTCGATGCCTAACATTCCTCAAGGCCTCACATTCAGCAAGAAAACTTTGAATGGCTTTGCTTTGTTGCAAGTCAAGAACCTTCACAGCAAGGGTAGTATTGTTGGTGTTCGCTCCGTTTTCATTAGTGCTGAATGAACCTTTATAAACCGATCCGAAACCCCCCTTTCCAATCAGATTTTCAGTTGCGAAATTGCTTGTAGCAAGCCGGATACCAGAGTAAGATATCATGGGAGGCAACCCCTTCAATGAAAGTGAAGATTTACTGCCTTTCTCCCTCTTTTTCTTCTT
Organism: Theobroma cacao; assembly: GCF_000208745.1. Classification (NCBI taxonomy): domain Eukaryota; kingdom Viridiplantae; phylum Streptophyta; class Magnoliopsida; order Malvales; family Malvaceae; genus Theobroma; species Theobroma cacao. The sequence continues at coordinate 26,948,975 of NC_030853.1, forward strand.
TCTGGACATCAATGCCCATACAAAGCAGAAAATCAAACATATAAATGAAGCAGCTCCAGCAGCTGAAACTAAAATTTTGAGCAGGTGATTTCTCTTACTTTTCCTTGTATTACATTGAGGGAGCTCCAAATTTTTTGCAATTTCTTGATCACTGCTGCATAGCGCGTCGTTTCCCTCGATAGAAAACGTGCTGACGTTCAAGAAGACTTTTCCTGTTGGAACTTCTCCTTCCAAATGATTGAAAGACAAATTTAACATCTTGAGAAACTGAAGATTTTCCAAGTCTTGTGGAATTGGTCCAGAAAGATTGTTTGAAGAGAGATCCAAAACCTCTAGTGATACTAACTTTCCTAACGAATCCGGAATTTCACCACTGATATTATTTCTCGACATGTTGAGATATAGTAAACTTGAACAGCCACTAATTGACGAAGTTAAATTTCCAAACAGCTTGTTTTCAGAAACATCCAACACTTGAAGTTGCTTTAAGTTACCAACTTCACTAGGGAGAGGACCCCCAAGCACGTTATGTACCAGAATCAAGTAGTTTAAACCCGAAAGCATGAAAACCTCTTCCGGTATGCTTCCATTGAGCCTATTCCAAGACAGGTCTAATGTCTGTAGTTGCTGGCAGTTTCCAAGGCTGGTAGGAATTTTACCAGAGAACTGGTTATTGCCCATTAGGATTTCAGAAACTTGAGTAAAATTAGCGAAGCTTTCTGGAATTTCTCCAGAGAACATATTCTGGAACACCAAAAAGCTCTGTAAATTTTTAAGTGTAGCTATACTCCTTGGAATCTCACCTGTAAAAGAGTTCTGCTCAATAGAAAGGGATATGAGATCTTGAAACTTCTCAATCCCCTGAGGGAAGCTACCAGTCAACAAATTGTCAGAAATGCAAAAATGCTGGATATTGCTTGACAGATTTGCGACTGAGGGAAATTCACCAGAAAGTCTGTTGGAATTAATCATCAGATATTCCAGCTGCGTACAGTTTGTAAGAGAATCAATAAACTGAAAATTCTGAGCTGTAGTAGAAGAGAGAGAATTTGCACCAAGGTCCAGCTTGATAAGTTTCTTCATGTTGCCAAGCAGAGGAATTGGCCCACGAAATCTATTTCTAGACAGGTCAAGGAATTCAATGTTTGAAGCATTAGATAGAGAAGCAGGTATAATTCCTTCAAACCTGTTTAGTGCCAAAAACAGTCGCTTGAGATTTGGAAGAACTTGACCTATATCATTTGGTAGATTTCCTGAAAGGTTATTTTGCGTTACAGATAAGAAAACTAAAGAAGTGATGTTGAAAATAGAATAAGGGATTTGGCCGGTCAGATGATTTTCAGAAAGCTGTATCTGTTGAAGGTTTCTAAGCCGACCAAGCTCACTTGGAATCTCACCAACTAACTTGTTTCTTGCAAAAGCAAGAAAAGTTAAAGAGGAAAGGTTTCCAAATGTAGGAGGAAGTGAATCAGTGAGGTTATTGACAGAGATATCCAGGATTCTGAGTCTTTGGAGATTGCCTAGTTCAGGTGGAAGGTTACCACTAAAACTGTTCCCTTGTAATCTAAGTGTTTCAAGATTATGGCAATCAGAAAGAATAGCAGGAACAGTTCCATTAATGGAATTGTTTCTAAGGTCAATGTGCTGAAGAAGTGAGAGCCTACTAAACTCCAGCTGAAATTGGCCATGAAATAAGTTGTGGGAAAGGTTAAGTGTGTGGAGGAAAGTAAGATTTGAGAGGGAAGGGACTAAAGTGCCTGCAAGGCCAAGACTACCAAGTTGGAGGGATTCTACTCGGGATCCATTGCTGCTGCAAGAAACACCATACCAGTTGCAATGAGAAGAATTCTGTGTCCACTCTGAGAGTGCATTTTGAGGATCACTGACATGGAGTTTGAAAGATAGCAAGGCTTCTTTGTCAGTTCTGGAATCCAAATCTCCCATCTGGCACATAACCGAGTAAAATTGGGTCTGGAATAAGGAGAAAAGCAGCAGCAGAAACTGCAGGTATTCCATGGTTTAGAAATATGGTTGAACTTGCCCTCCTTACCGTATGGTTTTAGAATTTGAATCTCTGTACATATAATTACCCATGGATATTGAGTTGTGGACTTTTTGGAGAAGATTCAACCCCGAAGACCAAAAGGCTGCTTGAAAAAGTCTTAACTCTGTAGTCTGTCCCAATCTTCAGGTAAGTCATCCTAAATTAGTTTTAGTGGGGTTACCTAATTTATATTATAAAAATTATCGAAAAGATCCTCTAGAACTCCATGCCAAATTTATTCCGTTGCAATCATTATGGAAGTCAAAGAAGAACAGAAGGCTACTAGAAGGATTAAGGAGAATGGCGGGCGGGGAAGCAGTCAAAGGGCATCTTGATAGACTAGCAACACTGCCCTGCCAAAACATGTTTTGCAACTTGTAGCTTTTTAAGCCTTATGTAGAAGATTCTTCCGATTATCTTCCGAGAATGTACATTACAAGATGGCCTGATTCACAGTTAAAACATTGTTTTTACCGTTTCAATAATAAGATAAAACCCAGTATTTTATTCAATTTTCCTTTTGAAATTGATCTTGAGCAATATTTTTTAGTTATCATATGGATAAATCAATTTAAAATTACCATAATTTTCTTGTCACTATTTCCTATCATAAATCCCTCTTTTTTTTTTTCTCACTTTTAAATGCTTAGTCAAATATACTCTGTCCTTATGCTCCTCTGGTATAGTCCAAGAAGTCGGTGACAGTTATACAAAACTAAAGAAATCAATGAACAGAGAAATCATGTGCTATCAGACTATTTAGGCGTTGAAAGGGTCGAATGAGTTTGCAAATCTTGGACTGATGCTCCCCTTATAAAGTCAACATTATTTTGTTTGTATTTTTAGCTACCTCTTGCAAATTCAAGCTCGTGTCTGAGAAAATTTGTTTATCTTCTTTTTTGAAAGAGTCGGATGAAACTTTTCATTACTCGCCTTTCTGTCCTACTCAATCTTTCCAACTATAGCTTTTGATTGGTACCATGCTATATTTAACTCCAATCTTTGCTTTGTCGGTCAAATGCAATTTCTTGACAGTTAATGGGTAGGTGCATGCATGACACTTTGTATCTCTCTGTTTCAAAAGCAAAACAAATAACAATGTTTCAACGTCAAAAATGACTTTTCAGTTGTTTGTCGCAAGGAAGACTTCATTAGTCAATACCTATTCATCATTCATTTAAATGCAGAGAGTCTTGTATTGAATATTCATGCAAGTTGTATGTCCTTCCAATTTTCTTCGACTTCTTTCCAATTCAAAGATATACCTATCTTTCCCAATGTCCTTACCCAACAAACTAATTCACCATTAAAAAAAAATATCATTTAAGTGCACATGTTGAATTCAAAATTCAATAATTACATTGATAATGATTGTTAAAATATAAATTTTCTTGTTAAGTATGCATATTGAATGCATATAAATGCAAGCTTTAACCTCTTCCAACTCAAACATGTACTGATTTTTTCGTGATATCCTGAGTGAATTAACCAATTTACCATGACTTGGATTTCATGAATCAATATTATCATCATTTGTATTGATTGTTTTAGTTTAAAGTTACCTCTCAAATACGGTATAGTATTAAATATATAGAAATGGCAGTTATCTGCCCTTCAGATTTTTCAACCTTTTTCCCAATTCAAACATGTACCAATCTTCAATTCAATGCCTAACCAACCAACCATGAGACCTAGTCGTTCATTGAATATTCTTTACTCTTGAGATCAGTGTAGACTGACTTAAAATTTCAGATTGTGGAATACAGTAATCTGATGATTAGTCATGATTTTCTGTCTATAAATACTAAGCTTCAACTGACATTGTCCATCACCCCTTGCCTTCTCCTGCTCTATTTCCAAGCTAAGTCCCCTAACTTCTTTGCAGATTCAATTACGTTGGCAAATGGCTTTAACTCAGTCCTCTCAAGTGAGGATGTTGGTGGTTGTCTTAGCCATCATAGTTCTCATGTCATCTGCTAGTGCCGCTGTTATCCCCCAGGATTTGATCCTGAAACCTATTAATCTGGGTAAGTTGTTTCTCTGCTACAGCACAGGTTCCAAATTATAGACTAAGTGTAGGCTTTTAATTAACCACATTTGATGATGCTGGTGCAGGACGGAAGCTTCTTGCTAATTATTATAACCCTCCCAACGCATATCCTGGTATACCAAGTGGATCAGGAGGCTATCCATGCTGCAAATAAGAAGCTATAAACTCTGCAAAAGAGTTGAGAAGAAAAAGAATGACAAGAACAAGGGCAAAGACATTACTGTATTTGTTTTTAAGTGAATTGAGTGTATGGTTAGGAAAAATATATAAGAGAATAAAATGAAAGGCACAAACCGTATTAGTATCTGTGACTCCATATTCATTCAGTCTAGATTGCTGTCAAGTGTTAAACCAGATAGCTCCTTCTTCTTTGCTCTGTTTTTTTTTTTTTTTTGACCATATTGTATTGATTAAATGCTTTCATTAGTATATGTCTCAAGGCTTAATTGTTTTGAGAAACTTTAAATTGTTGAGTTTGATAGTAATATGCTAAATGCTATATGCAATTGAGATGATACATGTTGGATGGATTAATTCCAATTAGGCAATGCCACTTAAAAATTAAGACAAAGGATAATCCCTCCTCCTAAATGACCTCAAGTTTTTACTGTCAAAATACCTGTTGTAACAGTTGTTGACTTTAGCCAATCTCACTTAAGTTAAATCCAGAGAAATTGAACTATAAAATAAACCAAATTAAAAAAAAAAGGGAATAATGTCATTTTATTCCATCCAATAATTCGATTATTCTTTGAACATAATATATATATATAATATCATTATTGAGACGTTGGAGTGCATAAATAATAGGAACATAATATATATTAAGAAATTTATGAATATATGTATATTTTATGAGTACTTTAGGACAATTTACTTATTTTTAATTAAAAATTAACCATAGCCTTAATCATTACTTTCAGTTTTTACTGCATGAGAAGATGCAAAGTCAGGGCACTAAAAGATGCTAAGCAAAAGACCGCCGTTTGAAAGTTTCACTACAAAGCTTCCAAAATTTTATCTAACACATAACACACGTGGCAGCCAACGAAAGCTTACAGAATCAAAGTGCCACGCCAGAACACTTTTTAGCTGTCTTTTCAATTCAATCTCAAACTTTAACTCCTCGTCTCTTCTGATTCTTCAAACCACACAACAAAAAAAAAAAAAAAACCCATAAACACAAGTTTGTCTCATTCTGTTCTTGGAATTGAAGCAAAGAAGTGAACCTGTAAAAACGGGAAGTTTTTCTATTGAATTTGTAGCTGTTGCAAATGCAGAAACTGATTCTACATAATGATATACAAAATGTAAAGCATTCTTGTAACAGGGAGAGAGAAAGTATTCTAAATAAGTAAAAGATGTGTTGGAGATGGTGTAGAGGAAGATTGAAACAATATCTCAAATGCTAAATGTTGTGATAGGTGGAAGAGAATGGATAAGCAGTAGAGTAAGATTAAAGAATAAGTAAAAATTTAAGTGAATGGTGGAGTAAGGGTAAGTATAGGTAGCGAACAAGTGAGTAACGGAGTGAGGTTGAGCATAGGGCAGACAAGGACTCAAAAAAGAGAATTTGACAGAGAATATTTCTAGAGAGGGAGATAAGATTGAAAACGTGTCTGCCCTAGCTTCATAAATTTTATTATGTCCAAAATGAATTATCAAAACTCTATATAAACAATTAATCGAGAACAAGTTTTAATGCACATATTAAGTAACAACTTTTTAAAGTAATTTTATTGACACTAAACCATTATGTCATGAGAAGTCTCTAACTTTTAGCTAAAGACTACTATTGACATAAGATTTCTAACTTGTGCTAAAACGATACATACAGTTACGGAAAGCTTGCCTCACGAAATCCAAATCGCATTCCTTCCCTGTCCTAAACTAAAAGAGCGCAAGATGGGTCTCACTCTTTTCCTAGAAACCTGCTCTAAACAAGAGAAACTCGAAAGAGCAGCAAGCTCATCACTCCACCTCTAAATCCAGAATAAACGTTTCTGTCAACCGCTAGAAGCGGCCCAAAATAAAAAAACTCAGACCACGAGCAAAGATGACACCCTAATGGACGTCCTACAGAGTCCTAGAACGACCATTGCATCCATCTAGGCTCCACCATTCGTAAGAGCAAGACCAACAAACAGGGGAAGTCCTCTGTTCCTCCTGACAGACATAACAAATCAGCGAACATCCATAAGTCAGACCGAATCCTAGCAGGTCAGCCACTCAAGCTCCGGCATCGCGAGCATTTCCACAAGAGAGACCATCGTCCGCAACCAGAAAGCAATTTCCACGACGAAAAGTTTTAATATACACAATGAATAATAGTTACTGAAACTCATCATAACATTGCAGTAGTAATGAATAATAATTAGAAACTCATTATGTCACTATTAAAGTAATTGGTGTTTTATAGTTATTAATAATGTAATATGAATGCTCTTAAGTACAAGGTAAGAGGGAAAATGTATAAGATAACAAGTTAAGAGAGAAAATATGATAGGAGAAAATAGTTAAAGAAAAGATTAAGAGGAAGATCTCTTAACTATTATCATATTTGAGTTTCCAAGTTAAATTCTTCAAAACATCTCAAGTTGAAAACAACTTATGAAACCAGTCACTTGTTCCAATTACTTTCGCGATCATTCACGTAATGTAGCTCTTTTCCTCATTTTATATGTTTTCATTACTTTTTGTGTAATATTAATTATAATATAATTTTTTAAAAAATAATAAATTAGTAACCAACATAAAAATATTTACAAGTACACACAATTAGAAAGAAAAAGAGTAAAAAAAATGAATTTGCTAATCATGAATGATAATGACGAAGTTTTGTCTTAATTAAGGTCGCCTCTCTGTCAAAGTTCAACTGATATCTTGAGTTTTGCTCAAGCTTAAGCATTAAATATCTGGTACTATTAGTAAATTGTACCCCTCAAATTTATTTTATTTTTTTTAGAAGGTAGTAAGTTATTCGGTATATAAAAGTATAAAGCAACGATGGATCAAATATTAATTTAATATTGGTTATAAGTTGAACCTTTATTACTTAAAAATTGATCATAATTTACGCAATAGTAATGCAATTAAAAACATTCATCGGCTTCAATACATTGGAACCAACTCCAATTAAAACTATTAGCACACTCATGGAGTAAGAGGGTGATGGGTGCCTCATAACTTGAGTAAAATCTTCTTAATATCATGCAACTTTGTCAAGGTTTCTCTGGTGGATAAACGATCTTTGGCTGATTGAGCTGCACAACATAATGCAACTCTTATCACTGCTGCTAAACATTCTTCATATTTGCTGGGCCAATTACTGCCACTGTTGTTGCTGCTATTGCTGCTGCTGCTGCTGCTGCTTTCACTAGAGTAAGTATTGATTGAGCTTTGCAATAAACCTCCTTGATTCTTAAAAAGCCTCGGGTCGGCAGTCTCAAAAATTTGCTTACGATCCACTGCTGATGCAAATTTGTTAAGGCTTAAACCTTCTTTGAACATTTCATCAGTTGGCTTCTTTGCTGTGAACATTTCAAGCAGAAGAATACCAAAACTGTACACATCTCCACAGGTAGAAGCTTTGCTACCTAGACCATACTCTACAGAAAAATTCAGCAGAAATTAGACTAACAATTATGACCATCACATAAAAATTTATCTTTAAAGAAAACTTTTTATTCGGAAAAAAAAAAGTTAACAAGAGTAATTTACTGACCAGGAGCAATGTAACCAATTGAGCCTTTCACTGCCGTTGTGCTACTCTCCCCTTGTGGGGGATTTTGAGACAGAAACCTTGCCAATCCAAAATCCCCTACATGAGCAGCCATATCTTCATCCAAAAGCACATTTGCAGGTTTCAGATCACAGTGCACAACGGTTGGTTCAGTCATTGTGCAAATAATCTATGGCAGAAGCTACATCGATGGCAATATTAAGTCTTTGCAGAAAGGTCAACCATAACCCAGATTCCTCATCTTCTGGATACAACCACTTCTCTAGGTTGCCATTAGGCATGAACTCCATAACCAAGGCCTTGAATTCATCTCCTTTATGATCAACGCTTGAGCATGAGGTGATAATCTTCACAAGGTTTCGATGCCTAACATTCCTCAAGGCCTCACATTCAGCAAGAAAACTTTGTATGGCTTTGCTTTGTTGCAAGTCAAGAACTTTCACAGCAAGGGTAGCATTGTTGGTGTTCGCTCCGTTTTCATTAGTGCTGAATGCACCTTTATAAACCGATCCGAAACCTCCCTTTCCAATCAGATTTTCAGTTGCGAAATTGCCGGTAGCAAGCCGGATATCAGAGTAAGATATCATGGGAGGCAACCCCTTCAATGAAAGTGAAGATTTACTGCCTTTCTCCCTCTTTTTCTTCTTTCTGGATATCAATGCCCATACAAAGCAGAAAATCAAGCATATAAATGAAGCAGCTCCTGCTGCTGAAACTAAAATTTTGAGCAGGTGATTCCTCTTTCTTTTCCTTGCATTACATTGAGGGAGCTCCAAATTTCTGGCAATTTCTTGATCACTGCTGCATAGCGCGTCGTTTTCCTGGATAGAAAACGTGCTAACGTTCAAGAAGACTTTTCCTGTTGGAACTTCTCCTTCCAAATGATTGAAAGACAAATTTAACATCTTAAACTGAAGATTTTCCAAGTCTTGTGGAATTGGTCCAGAAAGATTGTTAGAAGAGAGGTCCAAAAATTCTAGTGCTACTAACTTTCCTAATGAATCCGGGATTTCACCACTGATATTATTTCTTGACATGTTGAGATATAGTAAACTTGAACAGCCACTAATTGATGAAGGTAAATTTCCAAGCAACTTATTTTCAGAAACATCCAACTCTTGAAGTTGCTTTATGTTACCAACTTCACCGGGGAGAGGACCCCAAAGCACGTTATGTACCAGAATCAAATAGTTTAAACCAGAAAGCAGGAAAACCTCTTCTGGTATGCTTCCATTGAGCCTATTCCAAGAAAGGTCCAATGTTTGTAGTTGCTGGCAGTATACAAGGCTGGTAGGAATTTTACCAGTGAATTGGTTATTGCCTAATCGGATTACAGAAACTTGTGTAAAATTGGCAAAGATTTCTGGAATTTCTCCGGATAACATATTTTGGAACCCCAGAAAGCTCTGTAAAATTCCAAGTTTGGCTATACTCTTTGGAATCTCACCTGTAAAAGAGTTCTGCTCGATAGAAAAGGATATGAGATTTTGAAACTTCTCAATCCCCTGAGGGAAGCTACCAGTCAACAAATTGTCAGAAATGCAAAAATGCTGGATATTGCTTGACAGATTTGCGACTGAGGGAAATTCACCAAAAAGTCTGTTGGAATTAATCATCAGATATTCCAGCTGCGTACAGTTTGTAAGAGAATCAATAAACTGAAAATTCTGAGCTGTAGTAGAAGAGAGAGAACTTGAACCAAGTTCCAGCTTGATAAGTTTCTTCATGTTGCCAAGCAGAGGAATTGGCCCATGAAATCTATTTCTAGACAGGTCAAGAAATTCAATGTTTGAAGCATTAGATAGAGAAGCAGGTATAATTCCTTCCAACCTGTTTAGTGCCAAAAACAGTTGATTGAGATTTGGAAGAGCTTGACCTATATCATTTGGTAGATTTCCTGAAAGGTTATTTTTTGTTACGGATAAGAAAACTAAAGAAGTAATGTTGAAAATAGAATAAGGGATTTGGCCTGTCAGATGATTTTCAGAAAGCTGAATCTGTTGAAGGTTTCTAAGCTGACCAAGCTCACTTGGAATTTCACCAACTAACTTGTTTCTTGCAATAGCAAGAGAAGTTAAAAAGGAAAGGTTTCCAAATGTAGCAGGAAGTGATCCAGTGAGGTTATTGACAGAGATATCCAGGACTCTGAGTCTTTGGAGATTGCCTAGTTCAGGTGGAAGGATACCACTAAAATTGTTCCCTTGTAATCTAAGTGTTTCAAGATTATGGAAATCAGAAAGAAAGGGGGGAACAGTTCCATTAATGGAATTGTTTCTTAGGTCAATGTGCTGAAGAAGTGAGAGCCTACTAAACTCCAGCTGTAATTGGCCATGAAATAAGTTGTGGGAAAGGTTAAGTGTGTGGAGGAAGGTAAGATTTGAGAGGGAAGGGGCTAAGGTGCCTACAAGGCCAAGTCTACCAAGTTGGAGGGATTCTACTAGGAATCCATTGCTGCTGGAAGAAACACCATACCAGTTGCAATGAGAAGAATTCTGTGTCCACCCTGAGAGTGCATTTTGAGGATCACTGACATGGAGTTTGAAAGATAGCAAGGCTTCTTTTTCAGTTCTGGAATCCAAATCTCCCATCTGGCACATAACCGAGTAAAATCGGGTCTGCAATAAGGAAAAAAGCAGCAGCAGAAACTGCAGGTATTCCATGTTTTAGAAATATGGTTGAACTTGCCCTCCTTACCATATAGTTTTAGAATTTGAATCTCCATATATATAACAGATAAAAAAAAATTAAATACCGATATATTTATTAAGTTCTGGAAGGCTTTTTGGAGAAGATTCAGCGCCGAAGACCAAAGGGCTGGTTGAGAAGTCTCAACTCTGTCCTTGTCTTCACGAAATTTTTGATTAAATTATATAATTAGCCCGTGTATTCTATAAAAAATGTAGATTTAATTTTTGTATAATAATTTATATAAATTAAGTTTTTGTAATTTTTTAATTTAAATTGAAAACTAACTTTATTAAAGTAATAAATTGAAAAAATACAAAAGCTTAATTGTGTAAATACACAATTAATAAATTGTGTATTTTTAGCCACCGCTTGCAAATTCAAGCTCGTGTCTTAGAAAATTTGTTTATGTTCTTTTTGAAGGAGTCCGATGAAACTATATTTTTCAACGTGACATATAACAATTAAATTTTCAACATAGCATATAACAACTAAATCTTTAATATGGTATGTAATAATTACATTTTTCAATATGACGTGTAATAATTAAATTTCAATATGCTGTGTAATAACTACATTTTTCAATATGACGTATAATAACTAAGTTTTCAACATAACATGTAACAATTAAATTTTTAACATGACCTATAACAATTATATTTTTCAATATAACATATAATAACGAAATTATCAACGTGATGTGTAATAATTACATTCTTCAATATAACATGGAACAACTAAATTTTTAACATAACATGTAATAATTACATTTCTCAACATGACGTGTAACAATTAAATTTTCAACATAGCATGTAACAATAAAATCTTTAACATGGTAGATAATAATTATATTTTTTAACATGACATGTAACGACTAAATTTTCAACATGAAGTGTAACAACTACATTTTTCAAAATGACATGTAATAACTAAATTTCTATCATGACGTGTAATAACTAAATTTTTCAACATGACATGTAACAACTAAATTTTCAATATAGCATGTAACAAACTAAATTTTCAACATGACATATAACAATTATATTTTTCAACATGACATGTAACAACTAAATTTTTCACATGACATGTAATAATTATATTTTTTAACATGACTTGTAACAACTGAATTTCAATATAGCATGTGATAACTACATTTACAATGCGATTTTTTGTCGCGTGTGATATACGCTCTATTTACTTATCAACATAACCCTTAATTATAAAAAATAGAAAACGTTTAGTTCTTAATTGTTACAACTAAAACGTTTAGCCCTTAATTGAAAAAGTACCCAAACATTTAGCCTCCATTTGAGCGTTTAATTTTTAAAAAAAAATATCATTTAAGTGAACATGTTGAATTCAAAATTCAATAATTACATTGATAATGATTGTTAAAATATAAAATTTCTTGTAAAGTAAGCANTTACTTAGTAAAGTAAGCATATATATATATATATATATATATATAAATATATGTATATATAAGTTTTAACCTTCTTCCAATTTAAACATGTTCTCATTTTTTCATGATTTTCAATTTGTTTTTAAAGAAAGTGTTTTTATCCAATCTTAATATATTTTGGAATGTCATTTCAAATCTCTCACTTAATAGGTCAAAAACGATATTAGAAACCTGGCATGGGAAAGAAAATATGTACAATTACATGGAAAGCACCATCCAAGGTAAAAAACCAAAATCACAAAAAGCCCGGAAGCAGAAAAAAGGTGATACGAAAGCCACTAAACAAAAATAATAATAATAAAACTAGATCTTAATCGATGTGCATTTGTCATCAGCTTTGAATTGTAAATAAATAAAAGGATAAAATACCCTACACTTTTAAATTTTAATCGAAATTTTTAAATGAGTCCATTAGTTTTCGAAATAGACATTTCACCTTAAAAGTGTAAACACCGTTAATAAAGATTATGAAAAAACTAAAATATGCTTTTTTTTTTCTTTATGAATTTAAAAAATTATTATTATATTTTTTAAAAAAAGGAAGCGTCGATCTCCCTAAGAAAGGGGAGCACCAACCGATGCTCCTTAAGGGAAGGAGCACCAAATCTTGGCGCTCCCCTATTTTTTTAAATAAATTAAAAAATTAATAAAAATTATATAACATTAATTTTTAAAATTAATAAAAAGTAAAATTATTATTTCAATATTAACATATCATCAAACTAACAAAAACACTAATGGTTAGCTAACGGCTAGATCTATGTGTCTAGTCGAAGATATTTTTTTAGATAGATTGTTTATTTCAAAAATTAATGAACCCCGTTTAAAATTTCAATTAAAACTTAAGAATATGAGGTATTTTACTCTAAATGAAAAGATAAAACTTCACCACAAAGTTTGAAATTCCTTTGCAACATTAAGTCAGATGGGAGACACCAGCCGCATGCTACTCACTTGTTGACACCAACTTCAAAGATGATGAAGGCATAAACAGCTCAAACCCCAACCTTACACTGCTCCCAGAACCTTACGAGTTCACTGAAGCAAAGGCACTCCTTCCCTAACAAACCTCAAAAGACAAAACCAGAGCGACAAAGTGGAATTGCTCAGCAAAAACAAAAGTTGAGAAGATCATGATTACCCAATCCTAGCAAAAACCGAACACCGTCGTTTGAAAGTTTTGACTGTCAAAGGATATTGGTTCCGTCACATGTTATCGTAACAGTTGTTGACTTTAGCCAATGTCACTTAAGTTAAATTCAAAGAAATTGAATAAAAAATAAACCAAATTAATAAATCGAATAGTGTCATTTTATGTCATCAAATAATTTGACTATTTTCTTAACATAATATATATGTTATTGATTAAGACATTCACCTGTATAAAAACGAGACTCGTAATAAAATATTAGATAATTTTTTAAAAAATTTATTAATCACTCTTATTGAAAAGGAAATCATTATAAGCTTTGACTTTTAAAAAAAAAAAAGTAAAATTTTATTGCTGCATTTTGTCTCAAAAAGAGACTTACAGAAGTAGAGTCAATCAAAAGTGTCCCTTTGAGGTGGACAGGCAAGCATCAGATTAAAAGAGTTTGATGTGCCATTGCCAAAAAATGAAAAGACAAGCATTTCAATTCAAGCCTATAGCTAAAAGCTACTCTTGTCTCTAATGCATTACATAAGAAATACAAACTGAATTCGAAATCGTAGAGACTAGCTAGGAGTAACTGAGTCTTGGAGTGTTCCCCATGTCGAAGTAAGCTTTGAAGTTACAAGCTCGCAAAACCCCAATTTTTGTCAAACCATCTGCTACTAAATTGGCTTGCCACAAAATATGAATAAAGGAAATCCCCACATTGTTACGCAAATAAGACTCAATAGCGTTTGAAATAAATTTCATACGCCATGGTACCTTGTTATGGTCTCTAGTCCAATTGATGGCATTGAAAGAATCGCATTCAACTTCAAAATGGTGTGTTGCAGCCTAAGGGGAGGAGAGAAAAAAATTGATGCCCTCCTGAACAAATTTAAATTTAGCATAATTAGATTCCTCCATTCCAATGTGCATAGAGATGATGCCTTTTATATATCATAGATGGTCCTTTTGAATTCCTATGCCTATAGGGTCAGGTTTGCCTTTTGCTGCTCCATCGATATTTAGTTTGAGAGACCCTGGCAATGGGGGTGACCAGCTTCCACTTACCCTTGTTTTGGCCTATTGGCGCTATTAGAAAGAAGTGTGAGGTTAAGTATACATAAGTTGGTAGGAATATCTCCCATTTGCCACTTTCCTTTGCACAACAATGAGAGCCGAAGGAGGGTAATGTCAACAATTTGTTCGACTTCAAACTTCTTACCTCTAAATATAGTCTCATTTCTACATAACTATAATGTCCATAAGTTGGCAAAAAACAACATTTTCCAAACATGCTTGACTTTGGGAGAAATGGGATGGATTTGGCATATTGCTTCTTCAGCAGTCATAAGCCCTCTTTCCATTATGATGGATTTGGCACCCATCTTACCTTTCAAGACTTGCCAATAGAATGTTTTCACTTTTGGTGGTGCATTTCCAGTCCAAACATTGCTCCAGACACTATCAAAGGATTGAGGAATGTCGTGAAAAGCCTTGCAGAAGGAGGATGAGGAGTAAGAACCGCTTGTGGTTGTTTTCCAAATCACTGCATCATAATCAGTTGGGTGAGGTTAAATGTTGCTTATAAGAGCTCTAAATTCTTCCCACTGATCTATCTCGTAATTGAATGGTTGTCTTCTCATGTTAATACCCCAAGTCCATTTGTGATTGACCCATTTCCTAATTTGACAATGGTGGCCTTTTTGTCGATTGCTAAAGCATAGATGCGAAGAAAAGTCGATGAGAGAAGGGCACCACTTAGCCAAAAATCATTCCAAAATGAGATAGTGTTCCCTTTTCCAAGAAGATGACCAAATTTGGAAGTGACCAATTCATGATATCTATTGGAGGGTCGAAGAGGTTTAGAAATGTGCTTCCGAAGGAAAGACGGTTTGTGGGAGAGTAGCATACAGCTTGGATCAAGTCTGTTTTTAGCCGAGATGACTTTGTGCCATAAACTATCGAGTTCATTTACGTATATCCATAACCACTTGTTTAAGAGAGCTCGATTTTTAAGCTCGAGGTTCATAATCCCTAAACCCCCTTGGCTTTTAAACTTGCAAATAAAAGGCCAATAAATGTAGTGTAACCTTTTCTTATCAAAATTTCCTGACCATGAAAAATCCTTCTAGATGGCATCAAGTTTTTGCTTAACTGAAGCAAGCATCTGGAAAAAAGAGAGGAAATAAAAAGGAAGGTCGAAGAGAACTGAATTGATAAATGTTAGCCGTCCTCCCATTGGGAGAAATTTACCCTTCCACCCTGCAAGCTTAAATTGAAATTTTTCAACAATTGGCTGCCAGGTGAGCAAGGAGCAAGGGTTAATTTCCAATGGCATGCCGAGATAGCTAGTAGGGAAAGTTTTCACTTTGCAACTAATCTTGTTTGCCCAGAACTAAATAAGATTAGTATCAGTGATAGATATTTTTAATTTTATAAAAGATTGTCGAATTCAATTAAAGATACCTAATCTTAGCATGCAATAATTGTTAAAAATATTTCTATTTTGTACTTAACAAGTAGTTGGAGTTATTTGTGTAATTTTTAAATTAATTTTTTTTTTCATTTAAATTATTTTATGTTTTTATCAAACATTCAACTTCTAGTATGAGTTTTTATAAACATTGTTTTCGTCCCAAATGCAAAACTCTAGCTCTCAACTGATTATATCTATTTTGTATTCATCATTTTTATTGATTGTTCTAGTTTAAAATTACCTCTCAAATACGGTAAAGTATTAAATATATAGAAATGACAGTCATCTGCCCTTCAGATTTTTCATCCCTTTTCCCAATTCAAACATGTACCAATCTTTAATGCTTAGCCAACTAACCATAAGACCTAGTCGTTCATTGAATATTCTCGTCAGCAATTCTGTGGAGATCAGTGTAGACTGACTTAAAATTTCAGATTGTGGAATACAGTGATCCGACAATTAGTCTTTGATTAATCTTCATTTACGGAAAAGGTCATGATTTTCTGTCTACAAATAGTAAGCTTCAATTGACATTGCCGATCACACCTTGCCTTCTCCTGCTCTATTTCCAAGCTAAGTCCACTAACTTCTTTGCCGATTTAATTAGGTTGCAAATGGCTTTAACTCAGTCCTCTCAAGTGAAGATGTTGGTGGTTTTCCTAGCCATCATAGTTCTCATGTCCTCTGCTGCTGCTGCTGCAGCTGTTATCCCCCAGAATTTGATCCTGAAACCTATTGAATATCTAGGTAAGTTCTTTCTCTGTCATAGCACAGCTCCCAAATTATAGAGTAATCGCAGTGTTTTAATTAATCACATTTGATTTTGATCACGATGTTGGTGCAGGACGGAAGCTTCTTTCTGCTCCTAACCCTCCCCCTATCCCATCCTATGCTACAGTACCAAGTGAATCACGAGGCTATGTATGCTGTCCTTAAAAAGCTACAACTCTGCGAAAGAGTTGAGAAGAAAAAGAATGACAAGAACGAGGACAAACAGACATTACTGTATTTGTTTTTAAGTGAAGAGTATATGGTTTGGAAAAATATATAAGAGAATAAAATGAATCGCAGAGACCATATTAGTGTTTGTAACTCCATATTCATTCAGTCTAGAACTCTAGATTGGTGCCAGAGTGTTAAACCAGATAGCTTCTTATCCTTTTCTTTTCTTTTTTTTGTGTGACCATGTTGTATTGATTAAATGCTTTCATTAGTAAAAATTAATGTAGTATATACTTCAATGCTTAATTGATTTGTTGTGTTTAATAGTAATATGTTCTATGCATTTAAGATGACAAATGTTTACATTTGAGTATTTGGTTCATTGATTAATGTATAATCTCTTTGTCTAAAAAGTAAGATTCAAATCTCTCTTCCCTAATTATAGAAAAAAAAATGATAAATGTTTGTTGAAAAAAGGAAATTTGGGAATTAATGCAAATTAGGAAATACCAATTTAAAATTTCTTCTTATAAGTGAAAAAATAAATCAAATTAAATTCAAATTACAGTAAAATCTTTATAAATTAATAATCTCGATTAAATAATTTTTGATCAATCTCGACTTGAGATCAACGTGGTAAGTTAATAATTTTCTAAATTTATAAGATAATACATTTACAAAAAAACACATCAATCCTCCTTCTTATGTAAATTAAAAATTTTTTTATGCATCAAAATTATATATATATATATTACTCAACTAAGAAGTCTTTACAAAATATGACTCAAATATTACTTGTTTTTTCTTGAAATTGATATCTCATTAGATCTCATTTTTAACTTTTCTTAGTACATTAAAAAGCTCAGTATAGTGTTTTCGTATTGTAAAAGAAAATTATGCAATGTGATTATTACTTAACTCACTTGCAAGTTAAACTTTTCTGATACTCACTATTGCAATTGCTTTTAAGTGCAATTTAGATTTTCTATGTTCTAATCACACATTACTTTACGCATTTCATCCATCATTATTGATTTCTTTATTCTTTGAAAATAAGAAGTCGTTGTGTTTAATTTAACTGTTTATTATATTATATATTCTTTTTATAAATATTTTTACTTGACTTAATATTCATGAAATATATTAATTAAGTATATATCGAATGTAATTTTAGTTTGTTATAAAAATAAATAGATTCGTGACTTATATTTAATAAGATTAATTACATTCATAGATTTATTTTGGTTAAATAAATATATAAAATAATAATAATTTGTAATTCAATAATTAGGTAATATGTGTATAATCATAATAATTTTTTATTAAATAATATATAAATTAATAAATTATTAATTTATGAAGTAAATAATATCTTAATTAATTAATAAATTTTCATAATACAAGAGTATTTATTTATAAAGATTATATTATATAATGTGATTTTGTCTCGTCAAGTAATTGGGTTAGTCTTTGAACCTTAAATATATAAAGTTATCATTAATTGAGATGTTTAGGTGTACCAACATAATAAATACTTTCGGACATTTTATTATTATTTTAATTAAAAAATTGACTTTTAACCTTAATCGTAACTTTCAGTTTTCTGTATGTCGCGCACTAAAAGATGCTCAGGTAAAGCGTCGCCGTTTTCAAAGTTGCATTACAAAGCTGCCCATTTTATCCAACACATAACACACGTGGCGGCTAACGAAAGGTTACAGAACCAAAGTGCCATGGCTGAACACTTTTAACTGTTTTTTCCAATTCAATCTCAAACTTCAACTCTTCTTCTCTTCATATTCTTAAAACCACAAAGAAAAAAAAAATAAAGAGGCCCGTAAAGGCAAGTTTGCCTCATTCTGTTTCCGGAATTGAAACAGAGAAATGAAGTTGTAAAAACAGGTTTTTTTTTTTGAATTTTTAACTATCGAAAATGCAGAAATTGATTCTTCATAGACCACCAGTCATTTCAAGAGGGAAACTTCCCTTGTTAGTTCTTGCGGATTCAATGCCATCTGCTGGTAGCATTTCACGAATACCCAATTCTCCTTCATGTAAGTTTTCCTCTCTTATCTTCTTTGTTTTTATTCTCTCCTCTCTCTTTTTTTTTTTAGTGGGGTTCATGGAAGGACTTAATTTCTTTCAGTAAGAGCATTGCGTGTGGCTTTTATAAATTGACTCTATATGAATTAAGTTGAATTTTGTCCATTTGTGTCGGAATGGATTAAATTGAGCAAGAATGATGTTATAACCGTCAGAATAAAGCAGGGTATGAGCTGATGTTTTAAAAGTTTTGTTTACTTAATTTGGATGAATTTTGGAGGTAACTGAGGGTAAGTAAAAACCAGGTTTTAAGTTACGCATAATTAGAGTTTGAAGTTTGCGTGGTTTGTGACCTGATTTTTGGGGATAGAGATGAATTGAGGTCATGTGCAAAGGTGTCATAAAAAGGAAACGAGTTTCAAACAATGTTAATTTTCTAGTATTTTATGAATTGATGTAAAGGAATTCGGCATTACTTTTGCTTTGTAGTCACAGTGAATTGCATTGCATGTGCTAATCAGGAGTCTGAAGACTGTTCCCCTACCGTATAGGCTGTTGCTTGGTTAAATTGAATTCGTCATGCCCTTGTTTGAGGATGATATAAACTGAGTTTAAATTTTGAGGATAACAGATTTTAGGGCTCTTAACAATTGCATGTGTTTTAGATGTCTGCTCATAAAGTCAAATAAACTGAATAGCCAGAAGCGGTTGGAGTTCAAAGGGCTTCCACTCTTTCCTTATTCTTCTTAATATTACTTCAGCTGAACCTTATCCTGTTTATTCAGCTTGCTTTGTATGGTTTGAATTGCTGTTCAGTATAATTACACAGCTTAAAAATGTTTCTTTGCTACTTTTTATGACGTGTTGAATGGCTGTACTCATGGTAAACTGTTCGAATTTATGGTCATACACATTATTGATTTTATTCCTTTTTTTGTTAGACACAGCATCATAATTAACTTGTCACTTAACCTTTTTATAGTACGATGTAGACAAATATCAAGGTTGAGTTCAACGTGCAGCACATTCAGAGCACAAGCATCCAATGTAGGTATTGGATCTGGGGGCTATGAGGGCAGGGAGGAAAAGGAAGACCATAAAAGTTTTGTGAAGGCTCCATCCAGTGACGGTTCATCAGAAGCGTAAGTGATGTCAAATTAACAAAATCTTTGATGCTAGTTTTTATAATTAGCATTCAGTTATTTGAACAATTTTAACTGTTAAAGGTAATATTGTCATGTAGAGTTTTTTGCCTTCATATACATTCATTGAGTTTAAGTCATCATGTGGTTAAAACAAGAACTAGCTAAAACTTGATGATTGCAAGCAATAAAAGGATTTGGTAGTCTTCTCTTAAAGATCAACTGTATAACAGCTTGTTTCCCGGTCAGGAGACTACTGGAGCCATAGAAAAAGTGAAATAGAGACTACTAATCCTTCTAGTATTGGATTTCTTATCTACTTAATTGCAATAGTAGTTAAATTGATCAAATTTTTTATAGCTTTCTAGTATGGTGGATGTTCTTCCTTCCATGGATGTAAATAGATGCACGTCATTGATGAAAATATAAATTAGATAAGCTCAGGCTTCTACTTTTCACTCTTATGCTAGAATTACTTTGTTTTGAAAAGAACATACTTCATAGTGGTTGTAAGTTTATTCAGATGAAGTCAACATCTAGTTTGATGGTCTTTTGTATAATCTAATTCTATGCTTTTCGATTTTGATATGAAATGCCACTGTGTTTCGGTCTTTGTCGATGTACATAATTTTTATTTTTTTGCAGTGTGCAGCCTCCCAGTCAAATTCCTTACCCTCTCTCCATTGCTATTGTGCTATTGGGATGTGCTTTAGTGTTTTCACTGATTGCCTTTGCAAAAGGTGGACCTTCATCACTCTTAGCACCAATCGCAAAGTCAGGCTTGACTGCTGCTTTCACATTAATATTTGTTTCTGAAATTGGAGATAAGGTAACTAATTTATCATAAAAAACTTCATGGATTCTTGATCTTTTCTCTCCGTAATTTAAGCTATTAAACTATAGTTCAAATTGTGATTTGCCAAGTACGCATGTTTCTTCATCTACTTCTTTTAATAAATTCTTACCTTTTTTTTTTTTGTGTAATTGATAAGTTCTTCTTTTGGTAAGCTTCAACCAATAACATCTGTCTCACTTGGAATTAGTTTGGTTCTAATTTAAGGCTTGGATAACCCGACTAAGAGGAAAGGGATTAGCTGTCAATATCTAGATAGAGCATTTACCGACAGAAAGATTTATAATTTCTGGCAGTCCGTCATATATCATGCACTTTGGCATCCACATTAAATTAGATCCATTAAATTCCTTATTAGCTAAGCTCACCAGTTAATTATCCAAAATATTTTGTCATTTAAAGCATTAATTAATCACAACTCACTAGTGCTATGTTTAGGGCCCATTTTTTTGAAACTGGGAAAAAAAGAAGCTCCTATCATTAATCCTTTTAAACTAAACATCTGACCCAAATTGAGTACAATGATGGATTGATGAGGAAAGTTCATGTTGCAGAAGCCAAGAAGGTTGAATAAGGCTTATAATTATTTTAAGAATCAATATTAGTTGTCTAGTCTATCTCTTTTTTTTTTTCAGGGCCTATTGCTCCATTTAATTGCTATGTTTGATTGAATGGATCTGACTCTTCTAGAACTGATACTATTGAATATAGGAATTTTTCATTAATTTCTTAAGTTCATTATATATAGTGCAAACCTTACCAGAGATTAAGTTATATTTTTCATCTCTTGACCAGACATTTTTTATTGCTGCACTCTTGGCCATGCAATACAAGAAAGGACTGGTATGTTCTCTCCTAATTACTCCTCTGTGTGTGGGTCTTTTGCATTAGGTTCTCACTCTATTCTAGATTTTGTTGTTTTGGATTAATTTTTTTAATGAATATAAATTGGGTATTTAATTTTTGACTTTCTCTTTTGGAAATAAAAAAAAATAGTCATTTGTGTTGTACAAAAACTTGAAGGTGAGCTTCCACTTCTGTAACATTTTGTTATATTTTTTGTCACATTTAATCATTTTGATACATATAGAAAGAATCTATTGATGATATGAGAAATTACAGCACAGTCACCATCATATTAAAATGCTATAGCTTCTTGCCTACCTGGGCAATGTGGATTGCAATGGTAAAACACTCCTAATCAGTGTTATGACGAACGTTCATCCTTAAAACAACTTAATTAATTAATGTTCATATTATCATGCTTCAACTTCTAACCTATTTTAATGGGGTTGCTTCCATGAAACACATTTGTGTTAAGGATCTTCACGGACCCATTAATGTACCATAATACTGTATTATCCTTGAAAAAGGTTTTTTCCTTTGTTATTTGGAGTATAAATTGCAGATTTTATTGCATTTTGTCTGGTTCTTTGATGATAAATGTTTATTAAATCATTGGGAAGGTACTGTTGGGGTCAATGGGTGCACTTTCTCTTATGACAATCTTGTCCGTGATAATCGGACGTGTCTTCCAATCTGTTCCTGCTCAATTCCAGACAAGTAAGTTCTTACTCCTGGCATCTACCATCTGTTACAATTCTTTGATGATTTAAACATTGCAATAATACAGGCACCCTGGCTACTACATAGTAACACTAACACTGCAATCATATGCTGATTTGCTGTGTAATCTTTTGACATATATAAACATGCCATTGAATTTGATTTAATTCAACCAACAGCTTCAACATGTGCATATAGCTATATACATTTCCCATTTTGCTATGCTAAATACTCCATGCAGCCTTAACCAATATTAGTTCCACCGGTCTGAGATATTCATGATATATAATCCCTTAAGCTGAGATATTCATGATATATAATCCCTCAAGCTAAGTATATTGACAAGTTCATTAACTCTGGAATCTTATATTTTTCAAAATGAATTACAGATTATCAGTTATTATTTTTTTTTTTCAATTTTAACATTTCTGATGATTCCATTGTTCTTTGATTTATTCTGCAGCCTTGCCAATTGGAGAATATGCAGCAATAGCTCTTCTTGTGTTCTTTGGCCTGAAATCTATAAAAGATGCATGGGACCTTCCACCAACTGTACCAAAGAAAAGTGGTGAGAGAGGTCCTGAACTAGATGAATTTGTCGAAGCCGAGGAACTTGTGAAAGAAAAGGTAATCATCTTTCTTCTGTGAAAGGAAATGAGTGGGCTGTTTCACATTCCTACTATTATTAAAAGAAAAGCAAAATTAATAGAGAATTCTATTTTTTAATGTATTCAGGTCTCAAAACCGCTCTCTAATCCACTTGAAGTTGTCTGGAAGTCATTCAGCCTTGTATTCTTTGCTGTAAGCGTCTCTGAAATCCTTTTTTAAAACAACATTTTATCTCCCAAAGAAAAGTCTTCTCTTTTGGTTAATTTGGATAACTCTCCATGAATTTGCACATTGCTCATAGATGTCAACTGAAACAAGAAAAATAAAAAGAAAAAGAAAATGGCTTGTCTGTCAGCAGACTAGATATATTGCCAGAGCACTTTGTGTTTGTATAATGATGTGGAACTAAAACTGTAGAATAAATATATATGGAGAATTTAGCTTTGTATGCCTCCATGTGCCATCGGCAATTATTTTTTGAAATTATATTTTCATAAGTTGTTTATTTCTTCCAATAAGTGTTATTTAGACATAAAATATTCCAATTGCTCCCAGGAATGGGGAGACCGTTCAATGCTTGCAACAATTGCACTCAGTGCTGCACAGGTGCAACTTTGCTAATTTTAGTTCTCATGGTTTCTTTTTATTTTTCTATCCTGTAATTCACAATTGTTCAATGAATGCCTCTACAGTCAGCATGGGGTGTGGCAAGTGGAGCCATTGCTGGACACCTACTTGCAACATCAATTGCAATTGTGGGAGGAGCATTTCTTGCCAACTATATTTCTGAGAAGCTGGTAAGACCGGAAATTTTTCCTTTGCTAGTATGATATTCAAAGACTTGCCGTTTGACCTCCATGCAATTGTCTTATCTTCAATCAGGTTGGTTATTTGGGTGGAGCACTTTTTCTAATTTTTGCTGCAGCCACATTTTTTGGAGTTTTCTGATAGAGTATATGGAGCCTAGAGAGAAAACAGAGGCTAGTTTCCGGTGCAATTGTTGTGATACAATGCCATCTGTGGGCAGAGAATTTGTTGTTAGAGAAAATGATGAGAGAAAAAGGAGCCCTAGATCTTCCTATGGGGCTCTTAAGAGAAGTGTTAGTTCTTAGAAGCCTCATTGGAAAATTTGCCCATTAAATGTTATTCCGTACTGCAATCTGGAACAATTGGAAAAAGGGATTAATGTTAGAAATATTAGCCCACTTTGATGAATTTTGTGTACTTTAGCTCTTTGGGCCATAATTGATATATTTTTAAGGATTGTTGATGCAACTTTCTCATTTATGTTTCTCTGCTTTGACATGAAACACTTGGAAAGTTTTGATGAATGTTTGGGAGTCCTGTAGTTGCTTGGTTCTGGGTGACTGAGACTGGAAAACAGACAACTATAGATTGGGTTCAAATACTTCTGTTCCTTTTCATCTTTTCTACAAAAGCAGAGGATATATGGTTATTGGTGTTTCAATATGGCTCAAATTCGATCTATTTGGTCTGTCATTCACATAGCCTTTCTTCTAATGATTAGCAACCTCTTCCAGATTTAACAATATGTTTCCTCACCTTATTGCTTTATTTCGTTTTATTTATGTCATGTGCATCCTGCACGCTACTCAATTTAGTTAACAAGGAACACTAGTCTAAGAGGCAATTAAATGTTAATCATATGCTACATTGCTAATGCTTTTATCTGCTTTTTATCAAAAGCAAAGTAATGGCAATAACAAACAAGCAAAACCTAAGGTTCTACTTAGATTTTTTTTTTTTTTTGTTTTAATTTTGGAATTTAGAAAATAAATATTAAAAAAAGGAGAGAGAGAGAAGGGGGAAAAGAAGTACTTGTCAATTCTTGTTAAGTGAACGGTCCAGAAATGGCCACGGTACCAAATCCTCATTCCATTTTCCGACGAGGAAGTTCACCAAAAACACCGGAGAAACCCAGGGCTCTCCAACAGAAACAAGAAAAAAAGCTCGTGTCAATGAATCTGCTGGTTTGCCACTATTACATACCCAAAACAATGATAGCATCATCATCATCACCAACAGTGGCAGTCACTTCTCCTGGTGGCCGAATCTCCAGTAGGGTATTCAGACCAAGAACCAGGCCAGCAAAGGTGATGTTACAGCAACAAAAAAAAAGACCAGCAGCGAGAATTATACACATTGTTGGTTGGAGATCACCGTCAGAATCATTTTGGGCAGTAAAAGCAGCAGCATCAGGGGGAGTCCCACTTCCACCATTGGACTTGACTGAGGAAAACATTGAACTTGTCTTAGCTGATGCTCGCGTTGAGGCAAGTATCTTTTGCCATCAATCTCTCTTGTATATATTTTATTCATCTCAATTACTAATCTTGTTAAATTTATCTTACCTTTGCAATATTTTATGTATGAAATCGGTGTCTGTTTTGGCAGCTTGCTCAGCTTTTCGACACTTCGGTTGGCATAACAGGTGACTCCTCTTAAGGTACATTATGACTTTTATTTTCTACAGCTATAAACTCGTTTAATACATTTTTTAAAGTTTGGAACTGGAAATACGTTTAGGACAAGTTGAACTAGCAGAATTGGATGGACCCTTTGTGAAGATTAGTCTCAAAGGTCGATTTTGGCATAAACGTTCCACAGTTGTATCCAGGGTTGGAAATTATTTGAAGCAGAGAATCCCGGTAAATCAAAAATTTGTCCATTACTGTTAGAGTAAGCTTCAAAGCCTGTATGATCATGCCAATTTATGTTGAGAAAGTGTTTATCCTTCGCTCAGGAAATCTTGGAGGTTGATATAGAAGATGAGAAACAATTGGATGACAGCCCTGAAAACTTTTGAGATGCTCAATGCCCAGGCTGTTATAGAAGATGAGAAACAATTAGATAACAGCCCGTAAAAAGTTTTACGATGCTCAATGCCCTAGCAGTAGGGTGTTCAGTTTAAGTGTTGTGTTTTTACAGTTCAGTGGATGCAAATCTGAATTACGAAGTGAAAGAATGGCTGCAATTTGTTCAGTAATTAGAAGGGTAGAGATTTGATGAAACTTCTATCTTATGATTAATAAATTCTGTGACTGCCTTTTCATTTTAAAAAGTTCTTCTTCCTTGCATTTTAGCTGCTTTAGCCTTTCTTAAGGTAAAGGGAACATGCCTGGCCTTAAAATAATTACTTGCAAAATTTCTAATACTGGCTGAATTTTCTTTAGATTAATTAGTTGATTTCCACATGAAAACTTTCTGAAGGAATATCAGTACTTACAAGGGACCCTTCATACATATTAACATAAACATCCAATACAAGTTACAAGGGAACCTTCTCTATGTTTCAGTCAAAGGAAAAACAAAAGTAAAAAAGGCTCGAAAGCTTTTAGTAATACTTGGAGAAGAGCGATATACATTGAAAGTTTTAATAATTCCAAGAATGGGCATAGCACACAGCGTCACACCATATAATAGGATGGAAATTGCATTTCTTCTGCTACTAAACAAATGTCGAGTACAATAACAAATGAATCGTTGCTATTAAAAAATTTATAGCAAAACTGGGTGCTTGATCAATATTTGGTGCTCCTAAAAAATTGACAAGGCCGCGGTTAACTCTGTAGGAAGTATTGGATTGAGGGAAAGAGAACTCTATCACTAGTTGCTTCTTTCTTCTCCCGTTTCATATGATCCCCTTTCATGGTAATTGACTCAGATCATTCTTCTTGACATTGCTGGGATTGAAACCTACCGTCTGAAAGTGATTCAACAATACGTTTTTCAAGTCTTCTTGCCCCTGGACCAGGTCTCAAGATATCAGCATCCCCCCAAACTGAACATGTGCCATTGTCAGGCTCACCTAAGCACCATCCACCTGGTACAGCTTTGCCAGGGCTGCGTTTCAAAATTTCTTGGTCGATACGGTCAAGTACTGGATCATCAAACTGGAACTGTGTCGCAAAGGCAGCTCCACTCTGAATCATCGCATCAAATTCTGCAGAATTCATTTGGGGAGGCTTCTTCGTAGAGGATTTGTTGAAGGCTATATACTGTAGGTTATGGTTTATCACAGTTCTCTTGAATTGATCAGAGTTACAAAGGACAGTAGGGAAATAATTCATGAATGAATATGGCGTGTTTGCAAAATACATCAGCAAAGTCCTTGGAAGATTGTCTGTACCCAGGATGCAGAACTCCATAAAACTACGAGTTAACATTGTAAAAGATGAACCTGCAAAAGACCAGATCTTTAGTTTTACTCTCACAATTTTCTTTTGCATTGTTTGGCCATGCCGGCAGAAAAACTTCTCCGCCAACAAAATGGCTAATATTATTTTGTATGACTAGAACAGTTACGTATAAACAACAAAGGAAGTGATCAAGTGAGAGCTTATTGGTTGTTTCAAAGGCCATAAAAAAGTAATAGATTGGACATCTAAACTTGGTAGAGGATGGAAACAAAATAGCTCTTGTTGTCTACAATAATGATCCTTGCAGATATGTTCTACATGGGCATTTCACCCATATTAACACTTTCCCAAGGGAAGGGAGGATCCTTAACCTACTTATCATACCTTTAATGCCGTACAAATATGCATGAAACCACATGTAATCTCCTACAACAGTCACATAACATTTTTCAATATACTGCAATGGATAGTTTTATCAGTTGTGTTACATGGCAAGATGGTATCAAGGGTTTCTTTTAGAGCTGAAAAGATTGCTCACATGTGTACATAAGCCTAATAAATGCATGGAAAGTTTCTTTCTTCTTCTTTTTTTTCCTTCCCCTTTTTTCTTTTTCAGCCAAGGAAATTGCAGTTGAGTATTGAAATTAACAAACCTGAAAATGTATGATGGAATTAGTAGGTAAATAGCACATTGAGCCATTTACCAGTGGATCCATCCTCACAGTTTTGCTGACAAAACTGCCTTACTTTATGCACCTAGCTCAGGCCCTGCTACATAAATGTAAAGAGGCCTATGATTTAAGTGCAATTTACATGCATAGAAGAATCTTTTCAATTTATAAACAAGAATGTTGCTAGCGATGTACTTGAGCAGTCCATAATACATTCAACAGCTTCACCAAGCAAATAATGAAATTTAAAAAATGGCAAGGAGGATGTCTCTGAGCTCATAATTATTCACATTCCCTTTATTATTGCTTTGCCTTCTCGCCCCCTCACACTTTAATTCTACAAAATTTCCTGTCCCTATAAAATAGGCTGTAGAACACAAGCATTCTTCAGTGGACTAAACTTGCTTCCTGCTGTAGCTCTTCCTATTCCTTCCCCCCTTTTCTCCAAACTGTATCCCTTTATGAACCTGGATTGAAATTGATGCATTCTGTATGGAGACTCTAGCTCCTGCAAGCATCCTCAACACCACAAGGAAACCACCATTAACTACCAGGTGGGATCCATAGTCTAACTTGATTTTCTGAATTCAAACCCTCTCTCTAGTTCACCAGATTGCTCTTCACTCAAAAACTGCAGTCCCAAATGCAGCTAATATTTGATTTAGTTGATGTTCTTTACATCTCCTCCAAGACAGTAATTAGATCAATAATTATAAGACCAGGTGAGGATTAAAAGTTGGGTTCAAGCTGATAGGTCCTTGAGGATTACACCCAGAAATGACATCCTTCTAGCAACTATAGTAGGTGATCTAAAGATTATGAACCAATGTAGTATCATGTGCTTAGTGTATGAACCAATATAATATCATGTGCTTAGAGCCTCTAAGTTCATCAAGAAATAGCAAGATGATTACCGCATTCACCATATCTATGCAATTTTATGATCTCACACAAATGTATAAAACTATATATTCAAATCACATTCTTAATCACCTCTGTATTTGCAGGTCCACCCACTCTAAATCAAAGCTATCTTTGTTCATTATCTATTAACATCAGCTACTCCACTAATTACGAATGTACACAATACACATGCATTTCACATTTGCTCCAATATTTACCAAATCAGTTTTTCTTGGTCACCATTAAAAATGAAGAGCAGGAAGTGCCCAAAAACAAAACAAAAAGAAGTCAGATGTAAACACATACCTGAAAACAACCTGAAAGCATTAGGCAATTCCCGCTTCTGAGAAGCATAAAATATCTCATGCTTTTCCAAAAGATAAAGCCCTGTATCAACAATTATCGGTTTCAATCTCTTGGACCTACAATAAGAAACACCCCAACACATAAGACTAATATTAATCAACATTCATCAACTTAACACCTGTTCTAACAAATATACTACTTCGTTTTTGTATCCGAATGTGCATGTTGCAAAAGTAGCATAAGTTGAAATGAAGTTAACATACTCTTTCCAGCCAATATAACCGGTGTGATTCACAAAGTTGAGATCTTTTGGCAAGTATGACAAAATGTGAAGAAGATCTGCACATTCCACAAATACCCAGAAAAGAAAATCCATCAAAAAAACAAAACCAAACACTTAATCAAAAAAAAAAATCCCAAAAGAAATTTTTTCGCTTACCATCTTGAGTAACAAGCGGGTAATCGCCGGCATTGAGAGAGATAAACCAATCCCAATTCGAAGCCAACCGTAGCAAAACGGAGGCACCATGAAGAGTAGAAGAGATTGTGGAGGACCCTCTCGGGTAAGCATAATCAGCTTTCCCTATAACATCGACATTCTGGGCAGCTTTAAAAATGGGCACTGATTGGACTGTAACGGCCAATCGGTCACGTTCAGTCTGCGGAGCAGACAGGTCAAGGTGAAGTAGGTAATGGTTTCTCGGGTGATAGGAAGCGAAAAGGAGGCGGAGGATCCGAGCCGAGTCGCCGGCAGATCCGGATATGAGGTAAGCAATGGAGGGAGGGGCGGGTCCGGAGGGGAGCTCGGTTGGGGAGATGGGTCGATCGGGGAAAAGGACCGGGTCGGGTCGGATTTTGATAAACGATTGGGAGGAGGTGGATGATGAGGGGGAAGGGATGGAGATAATGAAGAGAAGGGAAAAGAAAGAGGTGGCTAGAATTATGTAAAGAGTGATTCTTGTGTGGTCTTTCGGGAGGTTAGTTGTTGCGGAGGCGTTAGGGGCAAATGGTGGTGGCAGCGTCGGTTGTTGGTGGTGGTGCATTATGGTGGTGAAGGTTTTGGGCCTGGCTTTGGCAGTTGTGTTGTGCCGGAGCTGTTGATTTGAGGCAGTTGGCTGGATGGCTCAGTATGTTTTTCACATTTAGTAACAAGGCCCTGTTTGGCAGGCCAATATGGTGGTTAATTAAAGGAGTCCTAGTCGAATTTAAGTGTTAAAATAAATATTAATATTATTTTATATCCATATAGTGTACATCATTAAAATTATTAGAAATTATTTAATTATTCATCAAAGAGAGTTGGAATAGATGGTCACTAATTTAAATTATTATGTATGCGTAAATAAAAGCAATTGTGAATCAGTGGGTGCAAGTGAGGGTACTAACAAACAGGGAATATTGTGCATTGATTGGTTTCACTATTCTTGTGCTTGGTTAATAAATAAATAAAAGGCTCCTTTGGCGAATGAATCTTGTTTACGTGTTGGTTATGGTTTTTTCTCTTTTTGGTGCCTTGTCATCGGTGCTACAAAGTGCCCGATATGACTTCTTTGAATAAATGGAACATAATCTTTTATTCCACATTCCTAACCAGAAAGAAATTCAAAGAATATATTCAGTGCAGAGGACTGTCAAGGTCTTTGCTTTAATAAATAAATCAATCTCAAATTAAAATATGTCCACGTATGAAAATGATGCTAATTTTACGTAAATTGGTCAATGTTCACATTTGTTACTATAAAATGACACAAAACCTTATTGGCTCTCTTTTTAATTTTTTTTCAAACAAATTCTTAGAAATTATTTTATCAACCTTATACAATGATAACTTAGTATTTTTCTTTTTTTTAAAAAAATTACTAAGTAGAATATAGATTGAAATCACCTTTTTGTATTTATTTTACAAGACATTAAAGTAGAATAGTATAAGAACAAAAAAAAAGAATAATCAATCATAAATGTTGTTCATTGATTGAACGGTAGGAAAAAATTAACAAAAAGGGAATCAGGGAAGCCACTCTTTATCAGAGCCAGGTTTCGATCCTGGGACCTGTGGGTTATGGGCCCACCACGCTTCCGCTGCGCCACTCTGATTGTTGATATAATAGCTCAAACTATATTTACTAGTCTTTGAATCAGAGAGTTTAAAAAATTTCAAAAATAGACTTAAGAGTCAGAGTTAGGAGTCATTACAACAAGAAAAAGCCCGGAAGAGCTCGAGAGAGAAGACAGAAATGGAAGCCGAAAAGCAAAGGGAGTGGGGTCCAAAAGCATGGGCTCACCTCAGCTCGGTCCGCAACCAATCACCGTTAATCCAGTGCATCACCAACTTCGTCTCCATGGATCTGACGGCCAACACTCTCTTATCCGCGGGTGCATCACCCGCCATGCTGCACTCTCCTAACGAAACCCCAGACTTCACCCCTCAAGTCCACGCGCTTTACATCAACGTAGGAACACTCTCCGACAACTGGCTACCGGCCATGAAGCTTGCCGCTGAGATAGCTTCCAAGTTTAAAAAACCCTGGGTCCTAGACCCTGTCGCCGCCGGTGCTTCCGGTTTTCGGTTACAGGCGTGTTTGGATCTTATCTCCCTTAAACCCACCGTTATCAGAGGCAACGCCTCCGAAATCATCGCCTTGGCTAACGCTTCCGTGGGGTTCACCAAAGGCGTAGATAGCTCTCACGACTCAACTGACGCCGTCGAAGCGGCGAAATCCTTGGCTAATTCCAGTGGTGCCGTCGTGGCGGTATCAGGGGCCGTCGATTTCGTCACCGACGGGAATCGAGTCGTCGGAGCTCGAAACGGCGTGCCGATGATGCAGAAAATCACGGCCACGGGATGCGCTGTCACCGCGTTGATCGCCGCTTTCGTTGCGATTGATCCGTTGCAGGCTTTGGAAGCAACGGCTTCCGCGTTGGCCGTGTTCGGCGTCGCCGGTGAGATAGGGATGGAGATGGCGAGAGGTCCGGCCTCGTTGCGGATGCACTTGATTGATTCTCTCCACGGACTTGATCAAACGACCGTGATTTCTACGGTTAAAATCACCACCTCGTAAAAAAAAACACATTTTTACGTGTATCTCCTCTTTTTCTCGTTCAAGAGTTAACAAGAGCAAATTTCAGATATTATAATGTAATTACAATATATGTTTTTGTTTATTAAAAACATTTAAAGTTAAATAATCCACGTTTAAAATGTGATATATGATTTTTCATTTTAGTATATTAAGACTAATATTAATATTTAACAATTGGGCATTTGTATATTGAAATGGAAGGAGAAATATTTCGAACATTGTAATTGTTACATTGAAGGATTGAAGCTGGAAAGGCAGACCATGTTCCATGTTTTCACACCAACAAACTCATAATTTTCAAGGCAGCAGGGACAATATTTAGTATTTGAGATGGACAGTGATCCTCAGCAATGTCTCAGCACCATCGGTGACATGTTGACCTGGTGGGATAAGTGGTCGAACCTCGGCAAGTCCGCAAGCATTCTTGAACTTGCCTGTTCCACCAGTCACCGATACATGCGACATGGTGCTTCCGATCTTGTACACTCCGTAGAAGTTGAGGTTGTCGTTGTATTCACCGCCTTCGATCATGGCTGTGAATGCCATCATTTGGGTTGTTCCATCCGCAGAGCTAGCAACGTAAACTCCTTGAGCCTTCCCTATTGCCTGTGACCCCAAATCAGGGCTGGCAGTGAGTATGTCATCGATGACGGTGATGGTTCCGAAGCCTAGTCCCAAGCCATCTGGTCCTAGAGGAATTTGGGGGTTACCGTTTTGGTTTTGATCGCCGGCGAATGCTGTACCAGCTAACCCAGTTCCTAATGGCAG
Organism: Theobroma cacao; assembly: GCF_000208745.1. Classification (NCBI taxonomy): domain Eukaryota; kingdom Viridiplantae; phylum Streptophyta; class Magnoliopsida; order Malvales; family Malvaceae; genus Theobroma; species Theobroma cacao. The sequence goes on from NC_030853.1 coordinate 26,981,615, forward strand.
GCCGTTGACGCCATTAACAGTTGGAATAGCACCATTGGCATTGGGGATTGCAACTCCACCTTGTGGAGGGAGGAATCCCACCGGTTTAGCAAAAGGTACTTGGCCACTGTAGATGTTTCCTAGTAATCCAGTTATTGGCCTAGCCGTGGGACTACTTCCCCCGAGGATATCATGCATGTAGAACTCAAGAATGGGTTCTTCTGCTGTAGCTGCTGCCGGGTTGACAGCTGCCAAACACGTCACCATGTACACTGTAGCAATTAGCAATGCAATGCAAAGTGAAGATTGTAGCTTGAACATTGTTGTAATGTTTGCCTGAGGGTCTTTGGTTCTCTAATGAACTGCTTTAGTAAGGCTTTTGAAATTGTATGCCAGACATTATGAAGCTTGCTCCTTAAATAGAGAGGATAACAGCGGATTATGGAGTTGTTTGAAGTGGTGAAGTGGTTGGTGTTACAATAGTTATCAGGAGCTAGTCAGTCTGCTCTTCTGTTCTTGGTGTATTAGTTAACATTTCCATTACAAAAAGTTTGGCAGTACCAATTTTAGAATGGGATGCAACTATTCCTGATTGTTTATACTGATACTGAAAGTTGAATTTTAGAAGTTTAGATGGGTGCAAATCTTTTATTAGTAGTACTTCCAGTTAAGCATCAGTATGGCCTTTATTCTTGGCCACTTCTCCTTTATTTTTCTGGCACACGAGCTTCATGCTAGTTCCTTTCTTGTTAAATGCACATAACAATATCATTCTAACTATGATTTTGCATCTATTATGGTTATCTGAACAGATTATGACTCGACCCTTTTAACCAGTGCCAATTTTTCTTGTTCACAGAAAAATGCAGCATCATGCTTGACATGGATTTTTTTCAACGTACTGTTTTTCAGTTGAAAGAAACTTTTTGGTGTTTTATCAGCACTGCTCATTGGTAAAACTTATTGTGGTGGCTATCAGCAGCAATCTCTTCGAGTTTTTGACATCTGAACTTCAAATTTTGGTATTAGTGTCAATCATGTATGTCGTTCAATCTTGAAGCTTTGCTACTAGGATAAGTTAGCCAATTTGTGATCATGTTTTGGCCAAAGGCACCTTGACCTTGAGTCATGCCAACTTTCTGGTTGTTTCCTTCTGGCAATTCCTAGCCTTTTACAGTCAACTCAGGAACAATGCACGCATGAAGAATCATGGTAACAGGTTGTCTGAAATCCAACTGCATATAATTTAATTGTGGATTGCAGGTTTTTAGCCTGCATCATCTTTCATCTCATGGATTGGGTGGAAAAAGGTCCTACAATACTGTGGAGTGGTTGGCTGTAGCTGATCAAGTGGAGAAGAGGATAAGTACACCAGACTTCTTAAGTTGGACCCTGTCTGACTTGGTTGTTGCAGGATGTGCTTAGACTTAAGCTGGTCGTAAACTCTTATTTATCATAATTAGTGCACTAAGAAGTAAACTTTCAACCTTTGGCAGTTAAGAAGAAGCCAACTCGTACTTGTCTGAAGATTGTAATTGCGGGTATGGCGGATGCATCGGATTTTTGCATTCCTTTTAGTGGTCATCTGATTCCTCATATTCCATAGATGAAGCAGTGGGTAACGAACAGCAAAAATATTATATCCATTGTAGTTTTCCAGCAACATGTATTATATTTTGGGTGAAAAAGGTTGTAGATTTTGTGACTGGAAATATCTTCTTAGATAAAAGAAACTACAGACTATATATGCCGGCAAGCATTTGACAGAAAGAATATTAACTCTTTAGTCTGGAAACACTCTCTGTAGCTTATATGGACTAGAGTTCTCAGCAATGTCTCTGCACCGTCAATGACATGCTGACCGGGTGCTATAAGTGCCCTTACTTCAGCTAAGCCACGTACATTCTTGAACTTACCAGTTCCACCAGTCACTGACAAACGCGACGTGGTGCCACCGATCTTGTATATACCATAGAAGTTAAGACTATCCCCGTATTCCCCTCCTTCAATCAATGCTGTAAATGCCATCATTTGTGTTGTTCCATCTGCTGAGCTTGCTGCATATACTCCTTGAGCTTTGCCTACAGCCTGTGATCCCAACTCAGTACTGGAGGTCAGTATATCATCAATAACAGTTATTGTTCCAAATCCTAGTCCTAAGCCATCTGGTCCTAACAGATGAGGATTTACGTTTTGATTATTTAGTTTTCCAGCAAAAGCTGTACCTCCCTGGCCTGTCCTTAATGGAATACCATTTATGCCATTAACAGGTGGAAGGGCACCATTAGCTTTGGGGATTGCTACCCCGCCTGCTGGGGGGAGGAATCCTAATTGCTTAGCAAAAGGTACTTGGCCACACCCTATACGTTCCTTAGCAAGGCTGTAACAGGCCTGGGTGTTGGGCTGCTCCCGCCAAGAATGTCATGCATATATAACTCAAGAATCGATTCTTTCCTAGTTGCTGTTGCAGGGCCAATTGCAGCCGTGATTTTTGCTGCTTGCATAAGAGAAATTAGCATTGCAAAGGAAACAGAAGTCAATAATCCATTGAACATCTTTACAACCAAGGATGAAATTCTGGAATTAGTCTGCTAATAGACTGCAGGCTTGGATCCTAATATAGAACTAGTAGATTGGGTGGAGTTGTTATATTTTGAAATGCAGTGAAGCTGTTGAGTTACACTGATCATGGAAATGTAGACCATTCTGCTCTAACCATTGCTCTTCTGCATTAATATCTTTATTTTTGATGACAAAGTACAAAACGTATGCATTGAAGAGTGGGTGGGATGCATGTATCTGATGGTTTCATCAAATAGCCCAATCTCCAAATTTGGCAAATTGTCATTATTATGTCAAATTGTGGTTACAACTCAACCGATTTCATTTGACAAGCAATAAAAAGGGCCCACTGGGTTACGAACATAGACCAAGGATACATACTAGAGAGCAATTCTACCATTCACAGTTGAGGTGAGAAGGCTAGTAATCATTAATCAATTCAAAGAATTCATTCATTATAAAACCATGATAGATTTCTGAATTCTTGCTTGTTTTATACATAAGCTTGAAGCTCAAATTGGACAAGTAGAACCAGCCAAAAAACAAATGAGGGAAAGAATGAAGAAATAAAACAATGGAGAAGTACAATCTTAGTTGCCAAACAAAATCACGGCAAGGTTGAATCATTTATCTGCTGCACAGACTCCTCATGGTTGATGACCCTGGGTTGCTTCACAACGGGGGCTATCAACTTCCACACTGTATAAAAGAAAAGAAAGAAAGGATAAGTATTAGTCTTTTTCTCCATAGTTGTGGCTCACAACCTGGCTCAGGTTCATATCTTTAACTTGATATGCTTTCACTCCGAAAATTTCATGTGAAAAACTTTTAAAAGTAAATTGTTATTACAATATTGGCTGTAGGTCAGACTTAGTTGGCCTAAAATGATTCCATCAAAGTGCTTGTTTATTAGCCAAATTTTGCACTAGAAATAATCTATAGAATTGGCAAAGAATATAATTAAAATAGGGGATGAAGGGAGTATCTTTGATGCTGCTATAGTTTTGTTTGGTTACTTCCAGTTGACGCTATAATCACATAATCTCAGGCAGATAACTTTTAAAAAAACTGAAGGCATCTAGGGAAGTAAACATCATCTAGTTGCAAAAAGGCAGAAGTGATCTGAAGGGGAAGTAAACCTCATCTAGTTCACTTACTGTATATCGTGGCTGCAAACCACTCATTGATGATTTTCACCCATGTACTTGTCCAGCCAACATCAATGCTCCATCTGATTGTTGTAAAGTGAGTATATGCATATACACTTGAAAAGTATTCTCAGAAAATTTTTCTAAGTAATATACTACTTACTTCCTTGCTGAATTTTCCAGGTTCCAACTGATGAATAACATTGCAAAATACATGGCCCCCAAGGAGAATATCATGTGGAAAAATCCATAGTTATAACGGATATCATCCTCTAGTTTCACCTCATCTTTGCGAAACTGGAAAAGCATAAGAGCTGCTCACTATTTCTTATTAAAACTGATAACAACCAAAAATAATGGTTAAACTTTAGCCCTATATGGTTGCCTTTTGTAGATCATCTCAACTAAGACACACTAAATAGCTGTGTAGCATACATCAGTAGATGCTCTTGAAATCAATGCAATTGTAAACACCGATGTTCTGAAATTAAATTTTGCAACCTTCACTCTCAGCATGCAGCAGAAGTTTGCATGAACAGTTTATTTTTCCTTCTGAACTGCCTGAGAAATTTGTCTTCATTTACAAAGTCTAAATCTATGCTACCAACAAAAATGCAATTAAGCCTGGACAGAGGAGTATTTTACCTGAAATGATTTTGAATCAATCCCTGTTGAAAAGGTTGCCATGACAATGGCACCTATTGCAATCAGGAACCCCTGAAAATGAGGAAAAAACAGAAGACAACACTCAGAGAAATATACAGCGGAAAGGAGGCTGAGAGATGAATTCAAAATTTTCATCAATTCTGGGAGACAAAGTTTGCTTGCAACTGTGTTATGGTTTGAGCTAACAAGTAGAATATACAAGCTTATAATTGCAGAAAATATCTAACAGTCAAAACTGGGAAAAAGAATTTCCAACTCTTACAAGTATGGCGGTCCAATCACCATGTCCATCCTTTGGCTTTTCTAGTTTGCATTTTTCATCAGCTGGTTCACTGGAAAGCCATGTGGTCAAACCAGATGTCAGTTTTTTCTTTTGTTAATTTCTTAAGGCAACTCTGAAAAATTACAAAATATGAGGCTAATAATAGAAATGCAGGAAATCACATCAATTGAAAGCATGCATGAATTAGAGTCGTTTGACCAGAGAAACAATCAAGAATCAATGAAGAAAACAACATTAACTTTAGACCCTGGAATGTCTTCCAACATATTGCAAGTTGGGAATTGATTTGAATTTGATATTGTTAGAAATTAACCTAAATTTTGTTTAATAAAAAAACTAGAGATGGATATTATAGTAGTTCAAACCTAAAATGTCAGCATTTGTAAAGAAAAACTAGAAGCAACATTGGCAAATCTGAACGAGATAATGCTGCTAAGGTACTAAAGTGACAGTTGAAATTGAGCCATTATGACACCAGTAGTGACCCTCAAACAATGAAAGTAAGTGACTCACTCCTTTAATCTTCAACAATAACATTAATTGGACTGTAAGTATGAAAAAAGGATCATAACATATATAGTAGAAGAGGAAGAGAAAACTTAGACTTCCTTTAAAGTGACATTTTCAGGAGAAGCACTACATTTATAATATACTCTACTGGCTGAGATATATGCAGTTAAACCAAATTTCAAATATTGCAGTTAAGTTTAGCCTTCATAGTGGCATTATGATCAAGCACATACTAAGCAATTACTCTTCTTCCTGCTACCTTTCAAGCCCTTGATCTTAAAGGCAAACACTTATCTATCTAACTATTAAAACACAAGGAGGGCAATATTAGAGCATTGCTATGTTGATCCACAATAGGCACTGAAATAACGTCATCGATATATCAATAGATTGTTTTTCCTTAGCACTATTAATGGCACAATAATAAATTTTGAAGCAAGAAACACAAGGTGGCTCATATTGGGTGACCTTCAACTCGAACTATTGCAGCAGGTTAGAATATGGGATGAAGTCCTAACCTTCTAATAGCAGACCAACAGAGGAAAACAACATAAGAAGCCATAATTCCTGAAGACAAAAGACCTCTATTAACCTGCATCAAGTATAAAATGGTAATACTCTTTATATCAAATCATTTAGATGAAGAGAATTTTTAGCATAGAAAAGTCAGTTATTAATTGCAGTTATGACACAACATCACAGCAGAAAAAAGAAAATAACACATAAAAGTTCCATAGAAATCATATTTTAGTAGAGTTGCATGTTTCATATTGTCACAGGTAGTAGATGATGTTCCACACTGTAAAATGCAAAAAGTTCATCATAGTGATAACATAACCACATGCTGAAAATGCATATATATGCCTGCAAATCTTTAATGCTAGCCCCTTCCCAAAGTTATATTATCTGCATCATTGGAAAAAGTGCTGAAAAGTCCTCAGAGTTGGCAATAAATGATATTCCAAAGAAACTGATTCCTTGAAAAGCATACCTTTGAATGCAAGGACATAGCCATCATCACTATGAGCAGAATGGAAGTCCATGTAATGAAGAATATGTTGAGAGAACATGCTGGTCTTGGGGCATAAAAATAGTACATAGACACAATTCCACAGATTGAAGCAACATAAAAAACTGTTGAGGTAAATAATGCAAAGAAGCAGCTGCAGACGGACAAGAAGATGGTTATACATTAGCAAATACTTATTCAATTTCAAGAAAATGAAAAAGGCCTAAAATGTTATCTTATCCATAAATTATATTGCAATCATTTTAATTACTTGATAAGATTATGCTTTTAATGCCGCATGACCTCAATCCGTGGTTGACTCCAATTCTATAATTTTAATGATATAAAGCCTTTGTTAGAAGGTAAAAAATACCTTTGTTTCCTTTGCTCATCAGGTGCCCAGTTGTTATTCCACCATCCAATAAACTCAATCACGCTTATAAGTTGCAGAAGGAGAAAAATCCTATATCACATGAGCAAAAAACTACATATTTACTCTTACACTCAAAAGCTAATATACAAGTAAAAACAAAATTCATTTTCATTGTTGTCAATTTCTTTCAGGAGTTTGAAAATGAGACAATAAATTCTTTTGAGTGCTGATTGAAGCCCTCTCCATGTCCTAATAGTTTATTTTGTTATTCTGCTCCAATATAGTGAATCAAAACTTTCTATTTCTTCATGCAAGTAATAAGTCCATTCTGGTTTGCCTTGAAACTTACTTTGATTCTGATTCATATATCATTTTGCTGCTGAAAATGAATGATTCAGTATCTATGTGACATGTGAGGCATGCTTTAAGTAATTAGGAGAAGAACGCATGAAATTATACCAAGTATAGCAGATAGATATCTTTATATTGTCTTTTCAGATTAATATCGAATCAGAAAGGCAGGTTGCTTTAGGACACTTTAAATGGTCGTAATATTAGATTACAATTTGCACCATGATGTCAATAAGATTATAGTTGATCATGATTTCATAAAATGAAGAGCTGTTAATTAAAGGTTGGAAGTATAAAGAATACCCTGCACCAATGCGAGCAACTTCTCCTGCAAGAAGAGAAAATAAGCTCCTTAGTTCATGGTAGAAAGCCCTTTTCTGTAGTTTGTAGATGATAGCTCCTCATGATCTAAATGTTTAAGTTAAGGTTAAATTTTCAAGTTCATAGATTTGGCTTTCAAAGCAAACATACCATATATGTGAATAAAATCTGGAGGGAGGAAGAATGGAACCACAATTGATACAACCAATAGGACAAACTTCAACGCCCACCATCCTGAGTGCCATTTACTGCAAGTTTCAAATAATTTTCTTGTACTAAATGTGGTAAGAAACATGAGAAAGAAAAATATCTGAACTCTATGTCAAGGAACCTGATTTTCAATGATCGGAAAGTGAGAATCTAATTATATGAGTAACAGAACAAGGATAAAACAGTTTCCTAAAACTAAACAGCGTTGGTAAGCTCTGGCATTTTGTAAGAAGACTAAGACTCCGGCAGGACTTTTTCAGATGTTACGACTGTTTATTGGGTTCGGACATTTTCTGGACACAGGAAAGTAGCATTATATCCCAAAACCCAGTATAATACTTCAAGGAAGAAAGAACAGGAAAGATTGGATTTTTTCCTTTTTCCTAAAGGAGAAAGCAGCATATTATAGGAGTATAATAATTATGGACAGATGATAAATAAAAGGTCCACAGAGTGAGATTCCAGCTTCCAGTTTCTCAATCCTGAATATAATGACAGAAAGTTGAGAATTTCTTGTGGAAGGATGGAGAAAACTTGAAACAATGTTGAATGAAAGATACAAAACATCCTAAGCTCACACGGAGAACTCCCATTGTGTGAAAACAATCACTTCCACTGACTCCACAAGCTTTTCTATCTGTAAAAAAAATATTTTCCATATATAAATATGCAAGCAAAAATAAATAAAGCATGTAAATAATATTTTGTAACCATGTTCATAAGAGGTGTCTTCAACAACTGCACATGTCAGTAGCAGATTATGACATTCTAAGGGTACAACAAGGAGTATATGCCCAATAGGACCCACAATTTGAGATTAAAATATATGAATCCTCAAATTGAGGTTGATCTTGGTGAAGAGAGTCATGGCTCTAGAGGTTGTGCTTGTTTGTGCAATTTCTTTACAAAGGGTAGAAACCAAATGCTAATTTATGAGAACATTCTAATAAACTTTTTGGAGTTCAGAAAGGAAAATTGACTTACAGTACAGTCGGGGTAAGACACTTTGTCCATAATCGCGAATGAACCAGGCAGTAAGATTAATTATGAAGAAGATCAAGCCATAAAAGTATCTGGCTCGGAGTGACTTCTTCCTTTCTGCAGAACAATCCACATTCGTTGGCTCCATTGATGCCTTTACCCGCTGAACAAGCTGAGAGTTGCTTGAACTTATATGTAACACGCTAGCTTCAACTGCTGCAGCAGACCCACTCATTTCTGCCATTTCAAGCATTAAAATGTTGTTAACTGAATAGCTCAGTACTTCAATTCTAGACTGTGGTCTGTAATATTTCATACACTATAGTAGAATACTACAAGAATTTTTTCTATGAGGAAAAAAAGAAAGGAGGTGCTACTGAATTGGGTAAACCAGAATGCATATATCTTGTGATGTTGAAAGCTTTCTAAATTGATTTCAAACAACAGAAATATGTACTTTTGGAGTTTGGTAGAGAATTGCATTATCCAGAAGTGTATACAGCAGATTTGCAGCTTCTTCCGAGATTCAAGAATGTATTGAATCAGATAAATATTTAGGAAATGTTGAAATCTTTTAAAGTAAATTTCATTTTTCCATACCACCACTGTAAATAATGCTTTTCTCTGAAAAACAATGTGAGGTTTAACTTTACATTGGCAATGGTTAGAAAACCAGCATTTTCTCACAAAGAACAAAATTCTGAAAGCCATTGTTCTAGCATCTAACTGTGGACATAGAAGAACACTCAAAACCATGAAAGAAGATCTCTTGGACGGCCATGATAACAAGGGAATCCAGATGATAATAAATGTAATACAAAAGAAAGAAAATATACAGTAAGAAAACGAAAAAGGTTGAAACTTCAAACCTTTTGCTTCTGGGGCCTGATCCCTGGACTGCAAATCGAGGCTTGACAGTCCCCAAGAAGATAAATATAAATGAATCTCCTAGAGCACGCGTTAAAGTAACTAATAAGAAGAGCACCAAACACCCATGAAGAAGCAGTTTAAAAAAAAAAAAGCATTAAATAGCAGCCTACTGAGTACTGAGTACATACTGCATAGCCGTTGCTTCTTTTCTGCCCTTTTTGCATGTTCGCTTTTTTTATAATGTAATGATGATATTCTAATCAAACAATATTAACCCAAAGTTTGAAACATAAGCTTCATTGCTTTTCTTTACTGTCATGCTTTGCTTTTTCTTTGTCCATTTTTGACTATTATATGCAATCTACCATTGTACATACAGCTCATTATCTTGAAGCCTGTAAGTTTCTTTCATTTTCTAACACCTTCTACACAGCAAACATGATAAGATTAGTCATGACAACAAGAAATAGTAGTAAACGTGTAAGGGAACAATTGAGGAAGCATCTTCACTAACATATTTGCCCCATAAAAAACCTTTTTTATTATTTTCACACATGATAGATATGTTTTTGGTTTTCACATTATGAACTAGCTAAGTAACTTCCATATTTATCCGAAAAGGGAAGAAGGATTCATTTGGCATATAAATTTCTCTTCTCACTGTTAGTAAACATAAACTTATTTTCATCCTTACCTTAGGATACTATTATTAATTAACTTATTGATATATGCATTCGAATATTTAACCTTAATGAGTAGGGTTAAAATTTTTCTACTCTCAAATATATATAAAAAAAAAAAGCTTATTTATATAGGATTGTCATTACCCAAAAATGTTACAAAATCCTTTCTTATTAGGTTAGGAATGGCTTTAAAAATTAAAACAAATTGAAAAAGGTGTAAATAAAGTAAGAATGAAAACATTCTTATATAAATGTGGGAAAGGGACAGGAGAAATTAAGCTGGTGGGGCAGGAGTCTTCTGACTAATTAAACACCCAAGTATAGCATGGATTTTATATTATATTATAACATATTAATAATAATAAAGGGGAGGTGTGGATGATTAAGATTAATGATTGTTTGATTATGAAGAGAGAAAAAAGTAAGTATTATGGTTAAGGACAAAAAATGTCGTGACAAAACTCATCATGTCCTTGATTTTCCTCCTCCTGATTTTGAGAGAGCGTGTGGGGACCACCCGCACAGCACCATCACGCGGCGCTCTCATCACCACCACGCGGCGCTCTCATCACCACCATTCGCTCCTTTCTAATTTGCAAGCCAAAGGGCTCTGGCGCCTTACTCAATTCCTATTTAAATTTCTGTACTTGTTGACACGGCTTCTCTTTCTGCTACTATCTATTGTAGTTTCTCTTGCACCCAAATGTTTTGTTGGATTGGGCAGGAAAGAATTCAATCCAAAACCAGCAAGTTAACTAATAACGGCAGTTTCTGGTCAGACCTAAACTTGACTTAATCATGTTATCAAGTTTAAGTCTCATCACTGTTGTACATTAACCTTTTCTTGTTTTAGCTTTTATCTTGGTAATCACCTTTTCCTTATGACAATTTATGGAGAGTTGGCCATTCACTAAGAGACACTGTTTCCTAGAACCCATGAAGTCTTTCTAGGCGTTAATAATAATTGGGTTTAGGTTTGCCTTTGCTAATAGTTGAGTGGGGAATACATAAGATCAAGTCCTAAAAAGGGATAGGATTAGGAATGACATTGGGTTAGGTATAGATTGGCAAGAATGCTAAGGGAGGGTATTAATTATGTTATATTAACTTAAGATGTTGAGTAAGAGTGAGTATGTTATGCTTTTATAATTTTTTACATTAATTTTTATTTACAATAAATAAAACAACTGGAAAAAAAAAATATATATATATATATATATAAACTTATTCTGTAAGGAAAATATATTTATTATTTCAATTCTACATTAATTTTATTTTTTAAAAATACATAAAACGAAATTTCAAGGCTCAATTCAAACATTTTCAACTTCAACCATTGTGGAACGCCGACGTTTCGACTCGCATCAAAGAGGTTGGTCCCATCTTCGTAATTATCTGAAGACGGTAAGGCTAAATATGTCATTCGGTGGATGGAAAAATAACCCGATTTCAGCTTCTAGGGCTTCAAGTTCGTTACACCGGTGGCGGGACGAAAATCTGGGACATTTCCCATCGAAATTCAACTGCCAAATTCTAAAACCCTAAATCCCTAAAATGTCCTTCATCGATGAATTTCAAGCCGGTAACTTCTCCCTTTTCCAATTCTCTCCCTTTTTTTCTAATTTAATTTCTTTTGGTTCTTTTTTTTACCTCCTATGTTCTAAAATTTTTTTCAAAAAAACCTAATTTAAAATTCCTGCTATGAGATGCTAATTAATTTAATTTTAAAATTATTTTTATTGAAATTTTACAGATTTGGAAGCATTGCCCAATATTCTTCAGAAAAAGTATGCGTTGATGCGTGATCTTGACAAAAGTTTACAAGGTATTCCTTTACTAGTTAATTTATAACTCTTTTGGAATTCATTTGAAATTTGTAATTTTTCTTTGTTAACAATCCAACAAAAAGAAATAACTTCAAACATATTAAATTCAAAATCAATCATTGATATGAAATCCCATTTTAATTCAGTTCGAAATACTACCTTTTGTTGTTTTTGTGAACAGAAATTGTGAGGCAAAATGAACAACGCTGTGAACAAGAAATAGAGGATATAAGACGAGGCGTCAGGGCTGGAAACATTACACCAGATACTTCACTTCTTAGATTTTCAGACGAGGCACTTGACGAACAAAAGCATAGCATTAGGATTGCGGATGAAAAGGTTGCCTTGGCAATTCAGGCATATGATTTAGTGTGTGGTTTTTCCTCAGAACTCCGATATTTGATTCAGTGCATGTATTTATCTGATGCATATGCCATAACTATGATTCAGAATTCCGATTGCTTTTTGATTCTTGGCTTGCATTTTTGCTGTTCTATGGCAGTGCTCTAGTGGAGAAAAGTGTAAGTATTCAATGCTGTTAGATTCTTTTCGCATTGGCTACCTTAGGAGATAGAGGTGGGGTTTCTACCATCTTTTAATTGGGTGCATGTTTTTGAGGTTAACACTTCAAAAGTCTGTAGGATATGGTGTTTTCTGTGTGGTCTTACTCTGTCACATGGATCAGTGACCAAAGAGTTACAAATAAAAAGTCATATCAATAACATCGTTGATGGTTCTCTTTCTCATGAAGTAAATATTTGTATTATTCCGTTGTGGAAAGAATTCAAAGTTGATTGGTTTCATTTTTAATATGATTGCCAAATTGATATTAGCTTTAAGGTGACTATATTTGTATGAAATCCTCCCTCTTGTAACAGAAAGCATATTAAGATTTCAATGCTGGATGGAACTAGCTTTGCATCCTTATCACTTAAACCTGTTTATGATGTAATCATGTTTTAGGTTGATTCACATATACAGCAACTTGATCAATATTTGAAAAAGTCTGATGAAGAGCTACGGCGTGGTATGTTGCTTAATTTCCACTTCCACTGTTATTTAGTGTATCCTTTGTTTGCTTTTAAGCCCCTCCACCTGCATTGCAATTTTTAATTTGCACCTGTAATATGTTTTTCTGACAGAAAGAGAGAATGCTGCTGCTACTGCATCCTCTGGTCCAAGTCCTGATAGTACCACTAAATCTGGAAGGCCTAGTGAAAGTGGAAGAGGAGGGCGTAAAAAGTACGCACTTATCATGCATAAGCTCATTTATGCATCCAGTTTTGATTCCTACTTCTGAGGAGGCTCTTTTTTGAATATTAATTTATCAATATAATATGACTGGAATTTGCTAAAATTACTTATTAACAGTATGAAATGGATTCTAGTGTAAAGGATTGTATTTTTTCTATTTCAGAAGGAGCAGAATTTTGGAAAAAATCATACCGAGAAAAAAAAAAATCTCATATTCCTTCCATTACATGCAACATATGTTTCACTGGTATATATGATGTCATTTGAACCACATATTTCCCACAGAACACGTCTGGCAACAGCAGCAGCAGCCGCGGCAGCTGCTGCGGCAACTGAAGTGGCGGCAGCAGCAGCAAATCCAACTGGTATGGAACTAGATTTGCCAGTGGATCCTAATGAGCCCACTTACTGTTTGTGCAACCAAGTTAGCTATGGAGAGATGGTTGCATGTGATAACCCTGATGTATGTAACTAAGTTCTTTATATATTTTCTCTGAAACTATTTTTGTTTGCACTCCCTGTTTTTGATCTGATGAAACTCTTTGCTCCTTTTCACAGTGCAAGATAGAATGGTTCCACTTTGGCTGTGTTGGTCTGAAAGAACAGCCAAAAGGGAAATGGTATTGTTCAGATTGTGCAGCACTGAGAAATCGTCGTAAAGGCAGGGGATGATAAATGTTTTCTTGTCTGGAAAGTGTGCTACTGCATTTGGACAGCCGTCATGTGAAAGCTAACGTTTTACAGCCACATAATCAGGCTGTTAACATTTTCAATTTCATGCTTCTTTGATTGTATCTCTCTCATGTTCTAGTAAGCTTTGTCTTTTAACTATTTTAGCTTTGCTATATAGCTATTTGGATGCTTGTACGATTTTGTTCAAGAGCATTTTGCTTGAGATCCATGCTGTAAATAAATTCTTCTAATTGTTTAGAGTGTTGATTTGCATTGAAGATGATGCTTTGGTAATTTTCTGTTGGCTGGTTAAAGTCGTTAATAAACATTGTTGTATTTAGGTAAGTTTTAACACAAACCATCTCTCTTCGGTTTCACGCTGCCGATAAAAAACGTTGAGGGTTCAGTATGAAGTTGAGTGTTAAGACCTAGGTCTAGAGTGCGACTGTTGGTGCATTAACCGACTTGGTAACTTTTTCTTTTTGTCCCCTTTGATAAGATAGACACTGGCCGTCTAAAGTTTAAAGCAGAAGTTTATCTGAATTCCAAGACTTCTGCTGAACCCAGTCCCTGAGTTTTCCGGCTTTCAGTTGTAACAGTAGCGTCAAGGTGTGCTTCACCAGGTTGAAGTAAACAAGCATAGCTGGAACAACTGCAGTAGCATCAAGGATTGAGTAAACTACAACGACATGGATCCCAGTGAAACCAGGAAGAAGAGGGCCAAGCACTTCATGGTTTGATGGTAATCAGCCACTCGCAGCAGTCACTTAAAATCTCATGCGTTTGAATTGCTGATGAATGCTTGAGTCACTGATAAGCACCCTAAATAGTTTTCGAGAGGCAACTAGGGCTGCAAGCTCCTGATGTTAGCTTTCTGTGCAGGGTATATAATCTGTTAACTTGTCTATTTTCATCCTGAACATCAAGTCACTGATTAACTTGCTTTCTTGCTCAAGCTAAGCAGCAAAGGAAAAGGGAAACTGAAAAATGAGCATCAAGGTCGGACCACTTAGCACTAGCTGCTGGAGGAGTTCTTGACGTCTCTGTCAGCTAATTTTATTGAAGTGAGCTCTGTCATGCAATGTTCCGTCGAAGTTCATGTTGTTTTGATCTTTTGACAGTCTTTCCCACATGATACCCAGAAAGAGGGAGATAAGAACAGTAACCGAAATTCATTGCAAGTGCTTACATCAATCACAGTCAACAGCTTAAGGAAGATTGTCTTTTTTTTTTTTTTTCATATTCCAAAAAGATATGCTCCATACAAACCAATTCTTGCTATAACCAGAGATGGCTTTGTCCTTGATCACCAAAACTACCTACAACTTGCTTTTTCATTATACTAGCACGTAGGCCTTTCAATTGAAACAATTAAAGACTTAAAATCAACGAGCTAATACATGCAGAAAGTATGTATAATCATAACTGACAATCAAAAGACTTGACAAAAATAAATCTTCTAAAACAGAATTAAAAGACTTAAAATATCCCTCTTAGACTTATGAAAGGGATTGTAGACAAATTTTCATCACTGCCAATACAGGAAATCATTTCTTCCTTTCATGTATACCTATCCAGAAATTTTTTATATGCAAAACAACTCAATTCCTTGATAATTTCCCAAGTGATCACAACTCGCATACCAGTCCAGGTTTAGAACAAAATCAAACCATTGTGCATGACATAAACAAAAAAATTCGAGAATCTTGTTGGGCTTGATAGTTTGTGGCTGCAATCAACTATTTACAAACGGCCAGATCTTGCAAGGCAAAATTTCAAGTCAGTATTCCTTCTGTGCTTTCCATAGATATAATAGCTGTGGTCTATAGCCTCTGTACAACAAAATCCACGGAATCATCCCAATTTGAACAAGAAGCCTGCTCCACATGACCAGAGTTCCAGTCCCACAATCTCGCAAACAAAGTAAAACACATTTGACTTCTTGTTCTTTTCATGCCAGCACTCATTATCTACATACTCTACTGAGTTAGGAATGTTCATCCTCATCTTACCATTTCAAATCAATCACACAGATGAATCTTAGTCATGAGTTCTCCTGTAATCTCCGAAATTGATGATTTATGCACCGAAAATCCAAGGCTATGTACAAAATTTTACCAGCCTTCCCAGAAGAAGAATCAATCCATGAAGAAAACTTATGAAGAAGCTACGAGGAAAAACAATTCTGTGGATAGCAGCCATGAGATACTCCAGAGTACAGTTTATAATGCTTTGAGTGAACTTGATACATTCAAGAAAACGAACCGAGGCTAGAGCTCACCAACGGCAACTCTCTCACTATCCATAACAAATAAGTTAGCTCAAAATATTCAAACCTGAGTGTATTACAACCCAAATACAAAAATCAACCAAAACCCTCGTTCTTGCAATCCACATTTTGACCAAAACCAAAAACCAAAATGGTTCAAGAATTGGACAAAAACCAATTAAACACTATTCCTTTTTTCATTTGGAAAAACATCATCCAACCAACCAAAACACACTAAAGTCAAAATTTCCGTAAAGGATTTTCAACTTCATCAAAAACAAAAATCAAAATAAAAATAGTAACTTTCACTAATCCAATCTAGCCCCATTACAACCAAACTCCTAATTCACTCCTACAGTAACTACACTAACTTAAAAATAAAAATAAACAACAAAATTTAAAAAAAATATATAGAAAGAAAGAAAGGAAAAAAAAATGCAGTGCTCAGCTCACCAGAACACTACCCTTTATCCATAGGCTTCATTGCAGAAAACCCAAACTGCTTCTGCCTCCTCATCTCTAATATCTTCCGGTGGGAATTCGAGTGCAACTCAATCGAAAACGTAGGACTACTTGCTGGACGATACTCAGGTACCAACCGCCCGGACTTATACCTCACTCCACAAGCATTGCAAAGCGTTTTAGGTCCAAGTGGCCCTGCCCTCCATTGCGGTGTCTTTTCCGCCCCACAATGCTGGCATTTCCTTCCAATAGTCCTCGAACCCGCCCCCTTCACATGGGCACTGGCATTCTTCACATTCTCCTGAACCCACCAGCTGTTTTCCTGGTTTCTCAAGTCCCGACATTTGCGCAGACGCTTAGAACGCGCTTTAACGGGCACTTTAAGATTGCCACAACAATACATTACAATGTTTCCATTGGTTAAGGTTGAGCTACCGGAACTGTTGCTGCTGCTATTGCTGTTATCCAGTACTGACACCGGGCTCTGGTGCTTCGCCGCGGTCCCTAAAATATCGACGAATGTTTCCACGGATGGAAATGCATCCTTGTTTGATATCCATTCCAGTTCTTCCTCTGCAAATTCCTGCAAAAAAAAAAAAAAAAAAAAAAAAACCCTCCTTAACTCAGCTGATTGACTCAGTTAACTCGAACGAGTCATAAAACTAATGAACAAGTGGTTTCTTTTTTTTTATTATTATGGGGCACTTGCGGGGAAAAAGACAAAAGTAGGTCTTGTGTAGGATTCACGTGCGACAAGTAGAAGAGAATGTTTGAAAGTTGGACAAAATTGACTTTTCATACAAGTGAGTGGAATTATGATAAAGATTTATAATGGAGTGCTCGTATCAATTATTTTTATTTCTTGGGAGAGCGAAAATGGAAACCTCGCTGGACATTTATTAGTACAGCGCTAAGCCTGGCAAGCAACAGCTCACATCAATAATGACCCCTCGCCCTTTTGAAATATCAGTACACCGAAACTACCCTTCAACATGATGTCCATAATACGGGGTCTTATCCAAAAATGTGAATGAATGTCATGGGTAAATTTGTCCTGATCGAAAAAAATCATGGGGCCAATCAATAATAGGCCCGCAAGAATCGGTTTCCACCAAGCCATCCGTTTCCCGAAAAAAAAAATAATAAAAATATCATGTGACAAAGTGCCTGTTCAATTTAATGCCGTGCTCTCTGACCCGACCCGGGCCATTCTCAGTGTTGACTCGGAACAAATAGCCCGAGTCTACTCAAGCCAAACGCTACTACCCCAACCGAGTCGGGGCCGAGTCAGCTCTCCTCCCCAGTTCCCCCAGCATCCAAAACCCTACCAACAGCAAATACTCGGCCGAGTTAGCACCAAACTCGGCCTCTTTCAGCCCTCTCCAAAAAAAAAATAAAGCATAAACCCATGAAAAAAAAGACTTACAGGAAAAGAACGGTTAGCGTTAAGAGAAGAAGAAGTGTTAAGCTTTGAAGACTTGTTGTTTTCTTCATCTTCATCTTCCTCTCCGACGTCGGAGCCAAAGTCCAATAAGTTTTCGTCAAAGGAAGCCGCCATGTCAAAAGCTTCCATTTCTGGACCAAACCCTACCTTCTCAACAAAAGGATTTTTTTTTTTAATCTGCTTATCTTTTCAGACAACGCAAAAAGAAAAGAACCAGAACAATATGAAGAAGTAGCCCTTTTTTTTTGTTTTAGTGGGAAAACGAGGGGAGGTCGATTTTTTAGGGTTCTTTTATTATTTATTTTCCTTTTTCAGTTTTTTTTAACTCTTTTGATTTTTCCTTTTTCTATAACGTACATTGATGAGTAATGCTCGTCTGTAAATCTGGTCCTCATTCTTTTCACCTTTTCTTGAATTAAGGACCGTTCGATGAATCTTTTAAAAGATTGTTTTTTTTTTTGGTACCTGACAGTGGGACCCCGTTAACGGTAATCAAGGAGTGGATAGAGGGGAAGAGGTTCACTGTAATTATGGTGAACGTGATTAAATATATTTTCCCAGCAGTTTTCAGTTAATTATGTCACGTGAACTTTCCATAATTGATTCATGAGGGGTATGAGTGTAAATATGGAGAAAGATTGAGGTATTATTGGAATATTCGAAGTCTAGAATTTTTGCCATTTATTTTTCTTTTCTTACTCTTTTTTCAGTCGAAGGGTTAAATTAAAGAAGGGATGGGGAGGGCCGCTTACGCAACGGCCTGCCCTAACAAGGGACGACTTTAACAATGATTCTTCGCCAATTAGCTCCAGAATCCCACGTAATTGCACAAATGGGATTAGGCCACGTAGGTTAGGTGGGGATTGTTTCGAAATAATGTTTGAAATCTTTGACTTGCCCCCGACACCGCACGTGGCGGCGATGATCTTTGTGAAATGCAATGCACAAAAATAAAAGAAGGCCAAATGGAGAGAGAGATTGTCAGCTGCGTTTGGGAGTTGCTAATAGATTTTAAGGAATGGGGCCCAATTTGCATGGTGTATTTGCAATTTTGCATGTGACTGGGTTGGGAGGGGTGGGGTCCACCACCAACCTCGTCCACTCTACCCGTGGGGAGTAAGTGGAACGGCGTTCATAATTCTCATAATTTAATCACGGAGGTGTCGAGGCGTGTAGGGGCCGAACTGGTAGGGTTCGACCCTGGTCTAATTGGGCTGACACCCTGAAAACTTGATTTTTAATCCGATCCAGTCCACCAATTTATTCATTATTTCGATATTTTAAAATTAAAATTAATTAAGTAAGATATTGGATTCAATTTGGGACGCGCACAGTGAAAAGGAGCCACATTTGCGTGCGTGGCCTGGGAGCCTCGTCGATAGATAGATGATAGATCATTTTATTTTATTATTATTGTTAGGCTACAATACATTATCTCATCCTTGGTAGGTCATGGAAGCTTCCAAAGAACAAAATGCATGCTATATCGGGCAGTTGGCAAATTATACTTGTTAACAAACTCAGTTGAGATTAAGCAAAAGTTAGCACAAAGCAGTCCTGTTGCGTTTTCATGCATCTTATAATTCTATTATAATCGACAACTTGTAGCAGATGATGGTTCAACACTCGACCACTTACGTTGGGAAGGAGTGGAGGAGAAGCGGGGGCAATTCAGACCCTGGGATGGATGGAAATTTTGCATGATGCTTCCACCACCAATGCCCTTGATATCTTTATTTCAAGCACAATTTAGATCTTGATGGTGCCATTCTTTTGCTAACTTGCATTTTGGAATATAAAATATAAAATTTAGCATCTTGTTAACTTCTCTGTTGATATATCTTAATGGAGTGGCTTTGTGACTTTGTAGTACAACAGTCTTCCCCCCTTCCCCTCCCACATTATACCAAGAACACCAGATATAAGAATAATCAAAAGACTCTTAGCAAGAATCAAAAAAAGTGTGCAAGGATGATAGTGTTTCTTTTTTTCGTTATTTCCAAAAACGATGGTTCCATGCAATCCAATTCTTCCTACCAACAACAATCAAACAGTTTTGACCTTGATCACCAAAACTACCTACAAGTTGCTCTCTCCTTACGATTACATCGATTGCCTTCCAACTGAAACAAGACTAAAACAACTAAAAAAAGCTGATATTCTTTTCTTCATGAGATATTGGGAAGGAGGAAAAACAGTTACTAGATCAAGGCAATTTCGATCAGTGTGTTGTTAGGAATAACCTCAATAATCCATGCCACCCATACCGCCAGGCATTGCTGGAACATCCTTCTCATCCTTGGGAAGTTCAACTACAATAGCTTCGGTTGTTGTCATCAATGATGACACACTGCACCAGAAAGGTAACATAATCAGCTTGTTCCTTCTAGAAATTAAGGACAAGGTCGACCATGATGCATAACCTAAACACAGCAGCTTACCTTGCCGCATCAACCAAAGCAGTTCTAATTACTTTCAATGGGTCAACAATACCAGCCTTTACCATATCGACATATTCACCTGGTTATTCAACAAAATGAAGTATAAGCTGTGTTAAGTTCCATTAGAATGGTAAATATATGCAAGGAAAAAAACTTTAAGTCATTCACTGACCTTTGGCGGCATCATACCCAAGATCCGGGTTATCCTGCTCCAACAGCTTACCAACAACAACAGCTCCCTCCACTCCTGCATTCGAAGCAATTGTGTACACAGGTGTCTGCAACAGAGAAATCCATTTATGAGGGAAGTGTGAAACTTCACACATCAAAATCACCGGCATTTTGAAACTTTACAGTGCAAGAGCTGTAAACTTTTCAACAATTTATCTAGAATGAATTTTCCTGAAGTTGATCCCTCTGAGATGTGCAGAAAAGATTTTACAAACCTTTAGAGCATTCTGTATAATTTGAACACCAATCTTCTGGTCAAAGTTCGCTGTAGGTAGCTTATCCAACTCTTTGGATGCATACAGAAGAGCGACACCACCACCTAGATGGGAAAACTCCTTACGTAATGTTTCCACTGATTCCAAGTTTAATTGAAACCTCATGAGAAAGACCACTAAGACTTAAAAGTCTTTACCTGGCACAATACCCTCTTCTACAGCTGCCTTTGTGGCATTTAATGCATCCGTAACTCTATCCTTCTTCTCACCAACTTCAGCTTCACTAGCTCCTCCGATCTGCAATGTTCAGCAAATTCTAAGCTTCGTTAACTCCACTCAAGCAGCAACAAATAGGACAGAAAGCAGCTGTTGCATTTCTAAGTTGACAAGTTAAATGCCAGTAACTATAAGTTGACAAGAAAGCAGACCTTCAGGACAGCAACACCGCCAGAAAGCTTTGCCAATCTTTCTTGCAACTTCTCCTTATCATAATCAGAGGTGCTCAATTCAATTGCTGATCTAATCTGTTATTACAAAGGATATCTGTTATAATCTGAATTATAAAGGAAATTACGTATAGTTCAAGAATCAAAAGATGGCCAAACAATTGTTCATAAGAAGCAACAAGACCTGTTCGCATCTTTCTTCAATGGCTTTCTTGTCACCATCCCCATCAAGAAAAACAGTGTCATCCTTTGAGACAGTAGCCTATAACAGCCAAAAGAAAAAGAATCATGCATCAAAATAGATGTCTATACATATAAAAAGGGCTTAAATAGTTCCGTTTTACCAAACTCAAGAACCTCCTTGTTAAAGGAAAACAATACAAAATCACCTCAGGCAGATCCTGTCCAAATAATAGATATCATACCTTTTTGCAAGTGCCAAGCATGTCAAGATCCACCTTTTCAAGGTTCATTCCAAGTTCTTCAGTTATAACCTATAGCACAGAAGTAACAGATATCATTCCTCAAGAGGTCATGCAATTTCATGTCAATGGAACTATCTGCTATATCAACAAGACAATCTCATATAGCAGAATGTTGCCTCACCTCTCCTCCTGTGAGGACAGCAAGATCCTGCAGACTCGCCTTCCTATTTTCTCCAAAACCAGGGGCTTTTATGGCACAGACCTGCATCATGCACAATCCATATAGGATAAGGAAGCATTCCTAAAATAGAGGAAGACAATACACAGAAAGGAGGGGGGGGGGGGGGGGGGGGGAGATTTATATCATACTGTAAAAATCAAACCTTGATTCCAGCACGAAGCTTGTTAAGAATGAGGGTCGCAAGTGCTTCACTCTCTACATCTTCAGCTACAATCAACAATGGCCTTTGTCTCTGGAAAATAAAACATAGAACTTATTAATGTTACAATCAAAAACAAAATAAGAAGTTTAGGGCAGTTTTAGTGAGATAAACAAGTGGATCTTTATGAATGATGATTAACCAACATATAGTCAGGTAGAGTGGTCTGAATGCAAGCATTGATCAAAATTTGCGTACCTTCAAAGCTAACTCTAGTACTTTCACCACAGCATTTAAGCTAGATATTTTCTTCTCATGGATCAAAATAAGAGGATCATCTAATTCCTGCCATAAAACAGTGAATTGAATCAGTATTATCTCATGGTCAAGAGATATGCCAAAAGAGAAACAAGATACTTACACATTTTTGGTTTTTCGTGTTGGTGATGAAATATGGGGATATGTAGCCCCTGTCAAGCTTCATGCCCTCAACAACTTCCAACTCATTAAATAATGTTTTCCCATCCTGTAAAAGGTATAACCAAGGTAAGACATCATACCATGTGTGAAAAAATGCAAGAGATTTAATATATGACAAGTATGAGCAATAAAACATTAAAACTAGAAAAAAAAAGAATATGAACAAG
Source organism: Theobroma cacao (assembly GCF_000208745.1). Lineage (NCBI taxonomy): Eukaryota > Viridiplantae > Streptophyta > Magnoliopsida > Malvales > Malvaceae > Theobroma > Theobroma cacao. The sequence goes on from NC_030853.1 coordinate 27,004,273, forward strand.
CAAAAATACCATGAAGGCATCAAAACTTACTTGAATTGTGATCACCCCCTCTTTGCCAACCTTCTCCATGGCTTTTGCAATTAACTCACCAATTTCCCTCTCTCCATTAGCTGATATTGTTCCAACCTATTACAAAATACTTCCATTATAGCCGTAGTAGGTTAAAAGTTCACTACCATTGCAGTTTTGATTCTAAAGTACTACATCCATCTGACTGCAATAAGCTTTTGACAGAAAAAGTTTGAACAAGCAAACCAACCTGAGCTATTTCTTCAGATGTGCTAATCATCCGTGCCCGGCTTTTCAAGTTTGTTACAACATCATCAACTGCCATTGTTATGCCACGTCTTAGATCCATTGCATTCATTCCAGCAGCAACTGACTTGCATCCTTCTGTAAATATTGCTCGTGTAAGCAATGTTGCACAAGTAGTCCCTGCAAACATGTCAAAGCATTCTCATGACTCAGCTCTCTACATAATTAAAAAATGCATACATTCTGTGAACGTGAAGTTAGTTGGCTGAAAAAGTTAATACATGCAAAAAGGATGTACTTAAAATAGAGTTAAAGGCCAATACTAAATAGAAACTATCTAAAACAAAGTTAAGGACTTAAAATAAAGCTATTAGATTTATGAAAGTGTTTGTGCCTCACCATCACCAGCTACATCGTTGGTGGCATTCGCAACTTGTTTCACAAGGCTAGCACCAACATTCTTGATTTTATCCTTGAAATCAATGCTCTTTGCAACAGTCACACCATCTTTAGTCACTTTTGGAGCACCATAGCTTTGTTCAATAACCACATTTCGTCCCTTTCAATCAAAAAAGAAAATGATGAAAAGCTTAATCACTACAAATGTAAGCGTCATTTCTTCCTTACACCAGAGCATTTGGCTCATTGGTTGGTGCATTATCCCTTTGCTTAAAGAGCGGGCTTTGTATTCCCCTCCCCCAATTATAAAAAAGCAAAACGTCATTTCTTACTTTCATCAATATTCCTATCCATAAATTTTAAGTCCTAGTTATTATCCTATAGAGAAGAAAAGGCATAAACTGTTTCAATCAAGGATTAAATTTGAATAAGAGAATCTAAGACATAAAGAAAAGAATCATAGAAATAAAAATAGGGATATGGGATTTACCTTGGGACCCATGGTAACTTTAACAGCATCAGCAAGTTCTTCAACGCCTTTAAGCATCAAAGCTCGAGCTTCTACCCCAAATTTTATATCTTTTGCGGCATAGTTCCTATTCCAACTCAATCTACTGCCAATCTAGCACACACCAAAACATAAAATTCAATAAGAAAACCAAATCTCATTGCAGGATCAAATCAACATTAACCAAAACAAAATAAATAAAAAAGGTAGTAACAACTGCTAATTAACTACCTGATGTGTAGTATTCCTAGCAATCCTGAAACCCAAACATTAAAAAAGAACAAAAAAGAAACGAGAGAAAATTAGTTTCTTTAAAGGAACAAAAAAAACACTTAAAAATGATTAATGAACTAGTGTCTTTAAAGTACTACCTAGCTTTGGAAGCGAGGCTTGAAGCGAAACGATACATGGTTTCTTTGGGGAAAGAAAACAAAGGAATAGAAGAAAGCTCTAGAAAGTAACAAAGAGAGTGTTGGGATGTCAAGACAATGGGAGAGCTTGGGGGTTGCGTTTTTAAAGGGAGAAAAACCCAGAAAGAGAAGGGAAACGAGAAGGGTCTAGAAGCAGCAGCCAGCCAGCAATTTGTAGTTGTTTAACCTTGTTTTCTCTTTTCTTTTCCCTTCTCGTGTAGGGTTTAGGGTTTTACGCCTTTGATTTCTACCTTTTTACTTTTCAACTTGACGGGGTTTATGGGGTTTTGAAAATTTCTTGTGTTCCTACCAGGCAGTCCACTGTCATTCACGAACTCTTTGTATGATCTGACCCACATTTTTTGCTGGATTCAGATTGAACCCGACTCGCTTCTTTGAGTTGGGCCTAAAACGGATTGATCGCAAGGGCTTTAAAAGGTTCGGGGTACAATCCAACTGATCCAAACTAATACAATGTCCAACTCAAGCTCAACTCAAATTCAAAAAAGGATATTTGCTCTGCTAAATTTGTTACTTTTTTAACTTCTTTTCATTTGCATGGATAGTATTGGTTCATCATGGGTTTAGCTGTTTCTGTTTCTTTATGGAATAAATCTAGGGACTTGTATTAACTTATGAAGCTCAATTTTGATAGGCAAAGGCATGTCATTAAGTTGCAAGTTCTATTGCACTCCACAACAAACTACAAAAGCAATGCTAGAGTCAAGCCAGAGAACACTTTCTTGTGTTAGAAGGAAAAGAGGTCAACCCCAGTCCTGTTCCAATTCACAAAAATTACACACTATTTCTAGATTTTCACCTTTCTATTGCAACTGGAAAGCACAAGCAGACCAATACACATGTACAAAAATGCAAATAAAATTAATTGAATGAAGAGTACAAAACCCTAGTTCACAGATTCCAACTGCTGGCCATTGATTGCTTCAACAGAAGTTCCTTTCCTGGCCTGTGCAATTCTGTTGGCATAAATAGTCACTAGACGCAACTGGGCACCGTTGAGATCCTGCAAGTATGGCAGGAACGCCTTCCCGAGCATGACATAAATGTCGACCAGGCAGAAAACAACAGTCTGCAGCCAGCATGGCCAAACAGATATTTGAAAATACTGAGCATGATTGATCAATTAATACCAGTCAAGGTGAAACTTAAACAAGCAGTGATCAAGTACTAATATAACAGATTATTCACACAATCAAAATTGGTAATTAGGCACTTGGATAAACATTCAACTGCAGCCTTTCTGCGTTCTTTTGTTGTCTGGAACTCAAATTTTTTTAGCATTTAGGTCCCTAAGTCTTAATGTCATTTCAGGTATGTAACTCTTAGCATGTTTACCCTGAACTGAAAGTAAAACAAGATAAAACTTTCGATGAGCAACTTTGACAAATCAGTTCCAAATGTCAGTGGCACACAAATGCGTTGCAACAAGATGGCTTAAAGAAACTTATGGCTAAGGTGAAACCTAATTGGCTATAACACTACATATAAATGAGGGTTCTAAGTTCAAATCCAACTCCTAGAGCTATCCAAAACAAAGAACATATCTACAGCACATGTCCCTACACCAAAAAGCGTTCCAAGTTTAAATCACACTTCTACAGCTATCCCAAAACAGAACACCTCTGCACCACATGTACCAACAAGCACAAAGTTTTACCTTGCGAACTTCAGCACTCTGATTGCTGAATGCATCAAAAAGAATTGGTAAAAACGAAGGAAGCTGAGCCAGTAGTTCCTCTTGAGAAAGCCGGCGAACGAGCTTGCGAAAGGCAAAAAATTTGAGTCCATTATGTGACATTGAAAACAGGGCAACAAACTACTTGGGCTTTAATATCATGTTATCCATCCAACTTAAAATTATTGGCCATAGGTGAAGACATCTAACTTGAATACAAGGTCACAACTAGATCATTTTTCCTATTTATTTTTGAATTTTCATTTTATGTCATTCTTATTTGAACAAACTGCCTATAGTCTGCAAACACTGTTGATCTGCACCTATAAGTTTCAGTGAACCACATTTTTATGTTGCATAATTTTTGGTCATCCCCATCAAACTGCAGCACCTCAAGACATCAGAAGGATATAGTCAGCTATGGATACCTTTGTTAATGTCTTGATGCAAATAATAAGAGTTTTCTCATCTCCAGCGATTAACAGGGGTACAGTTATCTGCAACTCAGCATATGAGACAAAATTATGTCAGGAAAATTCAACATTAATCCAAGAAACATTATGAAAGTTAAGTAAACATACACTCAGACATCGGAAAGGATCATATTCTGATAAAATATTAGATAAGCATTTCTCTGCTTCAATAGAAACCTGAACACAGAATCTGAATGCTATTAGGTTCAAGGGAAGGGGTAACATTAGGTCTCAGTCTGTAATAAACAACTGATGAAAATAATGGCACCTTGGAAACTGCATCCTTAGCAATATGAAGTAACTTTTCTATTACAATTTCAATAGAATCTTCCATTGCATCTTTCTGGATTCACAAAAACATAGATTAAAAACACATTAAAAATAATAAAAACATAGGCAAAAAGAAAAGGTTGGAGAGGATAATACTACTCAGAACTTCATTTGTTGGATAGAATGTTAGTTTTAGTTCCACAGACCTGTTTGTTCACCATTACAGTTACTAACTGCAAGGTGACTTCCCTGGTTGAAGAGTTAGGATCATCCAACACCTCAAGAACAGCTTTCAAAATCTGATTGAAATACTGCAAATAAATAATCATCCACCAGCATCAGCAAATTGCTGCTAAAACTTTATAACACTCCTTGGACATGTCACTAATTAAGATTTCATCCATCATAAATAATTGCTCTCTCCCTCATGCGTACCATTAAAACTATATCAACTCTTAGCATAGATGTTCATGCCAGTTATGCTAGAAGATTTGAAAAGTGATTCTTGCTCAATGTGTTGGAAAATCAAATTCCTCATGAACATAAATGGCAATTAACATACTATGGATGCTCACGCATGTGTATATGTGTTGGACAAGCACATCACTAACAGTGGAGATCTCAAACATAGTAGCTTACAAAATGTTTAAGTAATAGGCTTGTGCTTGCTTCTGGAAGAGAAGGAAAGGGTCATGAATTTCAATTATATTATACCTTTGTCCATATGGAATAGTTAGTATCTGTGGAAGCCTCTATGAGTTGCTGAAGTGCCTGCTTTCTAATGGCTGCACTCTCATTATTGTTAGAAATCTAGTAAAAGCCACGAGTAGGAAGGCAGTGAGATATTGGTTTCCAGATGATAACAGGACAACAAAAAATTACTCTGATAAAAGGATGTTTTTCAGAGTGTGAGGCAAGAAGGGGGTGGGGGGGTGGTTGGTAAGGAAGGGGAAATTTTAACATTCATAGTTCACCTGGTGAAGAATTTGAGGAATGCTGATACGCAATTTTAGAGAAGAGCCAAACTTAGTATTCATGGAGTTCTCACTGCTATGATTGACATCAACCAAAGTGTCACTATCAACATTGGAACTGCTTACTCCAGGATGATTAGAACTTGTCACCATATTTGTGTCAAAACATGATGAAGGCAAGTAATTATCCATAATATTTTCATAATCAACATTGTCAGGGTGGCTCAGAGGGGATTCTGCCTTTTCACCAGCACCAGTGGCACTGCAAATAATTACATTATTGGAGCTGCCTTCAAGATTCCAATGTAAATGTTCATCAGCTTCGTTGGATACTTTTTGAGCAATAGGTTCTAAAATTCGCACTGGTTCTTGCATGGTGAACAACTTCTTGCTATTATCGGTATCACTAGAACCAGAAGAATACCTTCCAAAATAGTTAGCTTTCTTCAATGCACCTGTATATTCAGCATCAGGAGAAAGCCCAACATCAGATAGCTCATAAATGTTTTTGGGACGTGGCCTCTCTCTCTTGTTCTGCAAGAAGTTCATAAGATCCATTTCGATTCGAGGAGTTTGCAGCCTAAGAACTCGCCTTAGAGAATTTTGCTCTTCAACTGACATGCACATGATGTAGTTTATAACACCGATTGAATCGTAGTGAGTATGTACAGATATAATGCAAGAAATGGCTGCTTCCTTCAGTTTTGTGTTCTTATCATAGACCAAAGGTATCAATTTAGCAAGCCACAGCTTTAGAATGCCACTATTAGCAGCACCTTCAGAATTCATAGCATTTTTCTTGAAGGAACCAATAGCATATTCTATAACAGCCAGTTTTGCCTTTGGTGATCTCTGTTCATCCAATGCACGAAGCAAAGCAGGTAAAAGAGAATCTATGCCATAGGCCTTGCTCACAACTTCCAAATTCATTACAGAAAGCTGCCGAACTAACTGCTTGGGATCAATTAATCTTGAAAACACATGGTGTAAGATTCTGTCCAAGTAACTTTCAAAAGGTTTTCTACAAGCTGGAATTATATCTGCAAGGGCTGAGAGAGCAGCGTGTCCAACTTTATGGTGGGGATCATCTAAGTGTTGGAAAAACAGCTTCATGACTTTCTCGAAATTCTGTATAACTTCTTGGATACCTTTTTGGTCCTGCTGCAACAGACTTCTAATATAATTAAAAGCAGCAACCCTAGCAGACCAATTAGAACTAGGACTTAGACCCTCTGCCAGAGCCTCCTGGAGTGATGCTGGACCATCCAAATAGTTTGACATTTCACCAGGTAATATCTGATTATCATCGAGACAGCTTCTGCTGTTTCCAGAAACTCGACCAGAAATATTCTTTCTTAAAAGAGGCCTTTGGAAGTTAGGAATAGTATTGCCCTGAGAGTTCCTAAAGTTGGAATCCTTGGAAGATGTGTCTACATACTGTCTGTCAATATGATTATTTACTGATTTTCTGGCAAACCTGTCATCAGTGTGCTCTTCCATAGAACCACCTCCCAGTCTCTCAGAAGCTTGCTTCCCTGCATTCAAAGATGAAACAGCTAAAAAAGATTCAACGGTTAGATTAGAGCATTGAGAAAATGGACATATAAAAATCTCTTCAAGCTTGAATGTGGTGAGAAGAAATGCAAAATAAAAATGACAACAGCGCTTCTACCTTTAATGGTTGATGCAGTTGAATCAGTGAAAATAGCATTTGTAGCAAGAGCTGAAGCAGTAACAACTGGGGGAAATGGGAGGCCACGAGCTGAAGGAGGGTCAACTCCTGCACTAGGGACCAGAAAGAAATTTTCATCCACGTTAAGGAATGTATTAGTCACAAGGAAACAATTGTTCCATGACTGACAATCTCAATGGATTTGCTGAGCTACTTAGCATATACCTAAATCCAAGCTAGCTAATCGCTTCTTTTGAAAATTGAGTTCCTCAGATATATCTAAACCAGCAAGCATGTTTTGAATGGCAGGCACCCTCTGTTTGTTTGCACGTGGCATGTTCTCAAAACTTCTTTCAGTACCATTTCCGAGTGACTTTACCTCTGAGGAAAATGGGCCAGAGGATAGAGGAACACCTACAGGTACAGCCCTACTCCTATCGGTTGTGGTAAGCAGAGAAGTTCCAGGTTCAGATAAATTTGTAGAAGTAGCTACTTGAAAAGCCTTATGGCATTTACGCAAGTCCCTTCCTCGAACTGAAGGAGAAGGATGGCGTCTTTGCGTGCCCCCATCTTCATCATTTATAATCTGTTTGATAACTAAATTCCATTATTTACCAAATCCATCAATCAAAGAGTGGAAATGCAAAACGAAAAAAAGAAGTTTATACCCTTTGGATGACAGGATCAAAGGACTGAAATAGTTGCAGAGAACGTTCTGGCCAAGTTTTCTTGAACATTCTGTAGCAATGTCGAGCATTTGACCGTACCTGTCATTTTGCAAGATTATTGAAGACAAACCATATTGTTGAGCATAATTTCTATAGAATATATATAACACAGAACCAACAAATAGATGGTAAATGCTCTGTGTAAAAGGACATGAAATCGAACAACCACACAAGATTGACAGTATTTTAGCACTTCCACCCATAAAAAAGTCGTTAAAATAAAAAAAATGAAGAAGAGTGACAGTTAAATCAACCAAAAGCTCATTATAACAAGGAAAAGAAAGATTAAGAAGTAAAACTTCAAAAAAAAAAAATAACGAAATCTATTTCTCACCTAGTCCTTACAGTGTAAAAAACTCTTTATAGCACACGTACATAAACTCTTAGCCTAATTCTAAAAGTAAATTACAATTAAATTACCAATTTCCTGATATATTCTAACTGCCACAAACTTGTGCAATAATCCACAGCAACAGAAAATAGCTGCTTCTTGTAGTTGGTACCTGCATCAACTACCTTTCTCTATTCTTAACCACTTTACTGTCTCTTTCAATCTAAAACTAACTACAAAAGTTATGATTGCCAACAGGAATTGCAGGATGAGACTTCTGGGAACTGTTCTTAAAGACAAGGTAGTTGTACCCTAATTTAAAGAGAATGCATGACCAAATAATGAAGATAATAGTTCTCAGCAAAAAAAGTTAAAAAAACAAAAATGACCATAGTTGCTACTTTTTCCAGCTGCAGTGACACTCCTTGATTAAATACAAAATCTATGTCAATCTATCATCATCATAAAAGATTTACGCTCAACTTTCTGGACATAATAGTCAACTGGAACTGTGAGAGGTAGCTTCAATTGTTCATACTATTTGACCACCCAAATTAAGGGCAAAGTGGTTTATGAGATATCACAAATAAGGATCAAAAGTGAAAAGTATAGTACATGCAATAACCAAATTGAAAAGAGGTTGATCTACTTGAATGAGATACATAATTAAATATTCAAAGCTAATATATCAAAGTGTAGATGCCTCCTTGACAAGAAAAGAATTATCAAAGCAATACCTCACTCATTGCATCTGCTATACAGCATTGTATGAGATCCTCGTAAAGATCAGCTGATCTCTGTATCTCCGGAGCATCAGCCCAGTATTCTAGCATCAGAAGCGAGTACTCACAGCATCTGTACTTGGGAATGAGAGTTGTGAGAGGATTTATAGTAATACATATGTAATCAAGGAATGAATAAATTACCTAGCACGGAGAACTGCATTACGGTCATGCTTTGCATGATCAACTATTTGAGGAAGCACACGGGAAACTTTGCAACTACGCAGCATCTGGACAGTGTAAATATGAATCAATGCAAGCATTCATGTAAAAACAGAAAAAGTACAGGAATTTTCACATTGTCTGCACATACTGTTTTTATGCAGGTGTCCGCAGATTCAGCAATTACAAGAACAGTTATAACAACCAGTTTGAAAAGGACCTAAGAAAGGCATCAAATTATAATGTCAGAACTTAGAAGCAACCGTAAGGTTAGAAGAAAAATATCTAAGCATAGTATTGAGGATGTTATGACAATCTAATGCTACTATATTTACTACTATTTTTATCAGACAAGAAAACATTCTTACCGGCACAAACATTTCTGCACAAGCCTCAAAATCTCCCAATAGCTCTTTCGATAAGAAGCTTAAGAGATGACAGGCCTGAGGGCAACAAGAGGGAGTTGAGAACAACAGTGGTTTTGAAGAATAAAAATCTATTATAAGAGTAAAATCTGTTGCATTAAACAAGTTGTTTGATGTGCTCCAACATACATAATTTCCTTTTTGTATTTTATTCATCTTAAACCCCAATATACATAGTTTGAATTTATTGATTTTTAATTTGCTATCTCTATTCCTATTTTCTAATATTTTCTGATTTGCTAAATGAATGTCCAATACTTTGTGCATCGAACAAATTAGCGATCTGTTAGCATAAAACAGTTGTATATTTGGCTCAAACATAACATCATTTTTTATGTAAAATTTGTCTTCTATCTCAATCTGTGCCATAAGATTTATTGACTATTTGTAGTAGTATTTCTTCTGTAATCAACATTAATTGAATGCCTTTTGTGTTCTGTAGGCTATCCAAATATAGGTAAAGGCACTATACGCTTGTGATATACAGGGCAAGCAGCAGGAAAATATAAAATTAAAAACTCAGACATTTGAAAAAGCATGTAAGCCTGGCATCCTTCAGGATATAACATCAATTTAACTGATTGAAGAATACTGGTAAAATACAATTATAAAAGACCAATCTTCAACATGAAGAAATTGCTAAGGCATGATGCAAAATATCATTAAATGCAGAGAGGTTTTTCCGGCCAAGGCAGGATTTATGACTTTCAATGACAACCAGCACAGGAGAGCCTATCAGTGGCTGTACTATTGCTAATCTCTGAGTCATCAGTTCATTAAGGCAAGTGCAACAAACCTGCTTTAAAATGCTCAACCTTCGATCAGATAACTGCGTGCAAAGAGGTGCAACTAGTTGCTTCAAGAGAGCATGGAAGCACAGATAATCAACAGCACCTAACAGAAAAAATTGAGAATTAAATACTTAATATTCATTTTAATCCCCACACCATTGTGATTACAGAAGGTTTTTAGCATGTGAATGCATCTGCATTTCACATAAATTTCACAACTTAAGAAAAACCAATTTCCATATTTCAAGTTCAAAGACATGCACGCTACCAAACACAAGGCTCTAATCAATTTCTAAGTTATTGTGCAGTACAAAGCTCCTCTTCAAAATTTAGCTCTTGGGCACTAAGCCTGGTGAAACATGAACATGGCTGCAAACTATCAAAAGGGATCTTTCATTTGCTTCCAGAGGACATGTTTCCTATGAAGCATAATGGCATAATAGGATCCACATAGCCAAACCCCATAGAATCAAGAAACGCTTAATTCATTCTTATTTAGGATATTTTTGTTTTTAGTTGGGACTTTTAGTTTAATCTTCAAAAAAAAAAACAAGATTTTTTTTAGTATTAAGCAAATTACTTGAAGTTCATTATACATAACCTGAAGATCTGAGTCTGTAAACAAGCATGAAATCAACTTTTGGAAGTATACAAGACAAGCACTAGGTCAACAATGTACTAAAAAATGAGCTCAAAACTTGCAATTTGAGCATGAGCTGAGCATGATCAAGCTCAAACAAGCTTAGCTTGCGTAAAGTTGCAGAGAAGATGAACAAAGTGATAAATAACACAAACCTCCAATGACAAGAGCTTGAACTTGCTGCATGGCAGCTATTCGAACAGACCAATCATTTTCCGCCATAAGCATACATGCAATCTTCTCCATTTCTCTTATCAGCTCCTTTTCAGAGTATAAAGTAACTGGAACTACTGGTTTATCTATCAAGTCAATCTCTCCTATATAACACATAAAATAAGTAAATTAGTGAGTCATGCCACTATAGCTTAATCATCTGAGAGCAAGACAACACAGAAGCACTCAAAACTAAAGTAAACAATAATTATAACAAAAAGAACCACAGGATAACCTGAACTATGTGCAACAACATCAATATTTCATGAATCAATTTTGAAGTGGAACTGTAGCCTACACCACTAATAGTATAATCATAACACGCCCCCCAGCACTTTGTTTTATTTATTTATTTACTTTTGGTTGCAATGCTGTTCAGAACCATTAAATTAAAGCAAAAGGAAAAAAATATGAAAAGCTTTATTTCTAATGACATAATCACAATATTTAGGGAAATGTTGGCCAACTTCCAGATGAAATCATATGAAGACATTAGACATCCCTAAAAAAAAATTAGCAGAAAATTTAACACTGCATCATATTGTAGCATTGTGTTTGAGCTAAGCTATATGCATGCTGACCTCCAGAAACAGATATCTCTTTAACAGAACTCTTTGTCATAGAACTGCTCTCTGCTTGGTTCACCTTGACCAAGTCAACACCATCAGGAGAAGTATGGCACACAAGTCCATCAGAACTGCAAACCTTCGGCTCTATCTGCTCCAGTCTGATATTAACATCTCCTAACTGCAGCGAAGGATTGCGCTTTATGAGAGTGATAATCACAGGAACTGGCGGATAGTTAGCAGAATATTTTTTGACATCAGCTATAAACTGTGATGTGGTTATAAATAGGAGGGAAATAGAAAATGTATCAAATTCAACCAAAACCTTCAAATAAAAAATTAATGACGTTAGAGATCCAAAAGCCATAGTCAACTTCAAAAAAACACCCAACTGGAGATCAGTATCAAACTTAAAGTGACCACAAATTTATTGCTATCACCACATAACTGTGCTTAGAAGAAACCATGAAATATGAGCCAAAAGCAATAATGCAGAACATTACCACTGATGAAGGAAGATTGTGTTGCTGGAGTTCAGCACGAAATTGAGGCCCAAACTGCATATACATTTCCTGAAAACAAACAATAAATTAATTAATTACAGTAACCTGCCTTATGCTTTACATTTTATGGTCCTGGAGGATTAGGGAGCTTGAATGTATTATCTATCTACCTCAAAGAAGAAAAGGTAGACAGCACAAAGTAAAAGGAGTTACATGGAACATGTGACTTGGAAGTTTTGTAGCATAATGGAGAAATGCCTTATTCGTCCTACTCATTCCCAGCAACAATAAAAAGCATTCCAACTAGGCCCTTCTCATCTCTCATATTTATAGAAAAAATAAAATCCAAAGAAAATAAAAGAGGGAAAGAGAATTCGCATTAAGCTAATGACTTGAACTGGAGAAGTGCAATGGAGCCATAGTAGGGTGACTGGTGGGCAATTAACCAAACCTTGAATTGAAAAGCTAACAGGTCTAGAAAAGAATCATAAAGCGCTGACACAAATATAGATGTATATATTGAGTATATAGGCACATTCAAGCACATAACCAGACACAAAGGAATAATAAGTAGAGCTTTTTTTTTATGTGTAGCCGGAGTTTCAGTGAAAGAAAAAGGAAAAAGAATGCGACTACACCTAATAAAGAGAAAAAAGGTGTTTATTTTGCATCTGTAGTAACAAAAACTATTTGGCCAATTAAAAGAGAGTTGCCTAAACTCATAATGGCACATACCTCAATGCACAACATAGCAGCTTCTCTAATGCTCTGAGTTGAGTCATTCAACACCTGTAAAATCTGACAGAACAAACCTTCATGAGTATAAAAAGAACACATGTTCTGAAAAGAACAGTACCTAAAAGTTATTTGGTCCTCAGCTACCAGTCACTATGGACATACAGGAGGAAGAATAGCCTTCATAAACTCCGCCGATGCAAAAACAGTGACAGCAGAAGTGACTATCCTCACAAACTCTTCACGAACTCTCCAGTTGTTATGCACCCAAGTGACAGGCCCAGCTTTGTCAACAATGATAGTTGGAGAAGAAACCTAAAGGATTAATAATTACGAGCAATCAGGTCCACCTACTCCATTTATAACTCTCCCAATTTTAATGAAGCTTTATCAAAGAAGAGAAAGAGAGAGGAGGTGGGTTCTTTAAAATGTATAATAAACCCAGGGTTCAATCAGAGTGGAATCCAACCCTTTATAAAAATGGCCAGATATATTATCAAAAACAAGGTACAAAACTTATAAGAATGTAACAAAAGCTGCTTAAGTGAAATTCAGCCCTTATCAACAACTATGTTTGTTAACATCATACACATGCAAAGCAGCATTTTTGAACAAATTAATGCACAAAATAAAAAGTAATGGACTAGATCTAATTGAAGCCTAACTATGCTAAAATCAGAACAAATCAACCTATTGCAATCAGCAACTGCACAAGCATAAAAAAGAATGCCCCAATGGAAAATCATAAAGTCAAATGAAAATAATAAAGGAGAGATAAACTGAATTGATAAAATTGAAGACTTGAAATTCGCTTTCAGAAAATTAACAACACAACATAAATTCTGAGCGTCAAACCAAAACCAGACACTCATAAGACAGGGGACTAGTTGAAAAAGAAAAGAGTAAATGACAAACACATAAAAGTGACAAAAATAATGTAACTAAAATTGATCAAATTAGATATTCATCAACCATAGGAAAACAAAAAATAACCAAAAAAAAAGGGTAATTCAGAACCATAAGGAAGCCCCACAAATATGTGGAGAAATATTCATAACAAAAACCTACTAAACTGGCCAAAAATAAAAAACTTTCTAAGCCGATGAGTCTTTGTTCTAGAAAATGACAGTTCAACACTTCCAGCACCCACCCCCCCCCCCCCCAAAAAAAAAAAATTCAACATTGGTATATACTATAAAAAAAGGAAAAAGAAGAGTGAAAGCTTTACAGAAGAACTACACTTAGACGAATCACCACAAACCTCAGAAAACTCCACGGTATTAAAAAGCTAACTGGATTTTAAATCACTACAAAAACAACAAAAGAAAAGAAAAGAAAGAAAGGGCCGTTCAAAACCAACAAACCTCCATGAAAGTCAGCAACAACCCTCTAGCTGCATCACGTAAAGGCTGATTGTCATCCCCTAAGCACTCCACAACAGCAGGCAAAACCCCATCAAAATGTAGCTTCAAATGGTCAGCTGAGAGCACGGCTGCAGATGCTAAACACTGTAGAGCTCCCAAAGAGGCCTTTAAGTTATATGGGTCGTCGAGAAGGTCAAGGCAAGTTGACACCAGAGATGCCACGTCAGAGGAAGACAACGGTTTGGTCGAAGACTGGAGAAGGGAATGAAGAAGCTCTGCTTTTGCTGCTCGGCCCTTTGGGTCCTTGGAACGTGCTAGTTCAAGAGGTTTCTCCATCGAGTTGAAGCTGAAAATGGAAGATCTAAGAACAAGGAGAAGAAGTGGGAGTTAAAGTGAGGCTAAACTAAAGAAGAAGATTGACCTGACCGTTGGGAGTTTAGGCAATGTGGGCATTTGGAGTTGAGTGAGGAGTGTGGAGTGAGGTTGAGTACAAAGCAAAAACATAAAGTACACTACTTGACTGTCCAAGAAGCTAAAGATGCAAGCTTTTTCAGCCTTTACAACGTGAAAATGAAGAAAAGAACAACAAATACTACTATAGTACTTGGTATTTCTTACTATATTGTGCTTGATTTGATTGATTATTGCTCTAACTCTAACTCTAATTTTCTATATATTGGATCATAGAAAGTGTAATTTAATTGTCTATACATAATTTAGATGATACTTAAATGGTACTTAATAGTATAATGTTCAATAATTTTTGTTGAAATTTAACTTTACATGGAAATTAAATAAAAAATATTAATTTTAATTTATTTTATATGAAAATTTAAATTTTTTTTAATATTGAATCTAATACAAGTAGTTATTAATTTAGAATATAAAAAGATTAAATTTAATTTAAAATATAAAAAAATTATAATTCCAGAATAAATGAAGAATAATAAGGAGAATTAACTTAAGTCTACCAAACCAAAACCAAGATTTTATTCCCTAAAAATATGAAAAAAAAAAAAAAAACCATTTTTCCTCCTTGCTTGTTTGATATTTTAGAAGAGCAATGATAACCTTACGGGTAGGTACCAAAAGCCATCTCTCCCACTAAACCACCACGTGGCATAGCTCAAAGCGGACCCCGAAGCACAAACAAACACCCCCCTCTATAACGCCACCACCACCATAATCCCCTCACTTTCTGCACTCTCCATCTTTCTCCGATCGACAACTAAAGAAGAAGAAGATAAAATGACGGAGGCGGTGATAAGGAATAAGCCGGGAATGGCAAGCGTGAAAGACATGCCGATCCTCCAAGATGGGCCTCCACCTGGTGGTTTCGCCCCGGTCCGATATGCCCGCCGGATACCCAACAAGGGCCCCAGTGCTATGGCTATCTTTCTAGCTGCTTTTGGTGCCTTCTCTTATGGGATGTACCAGGTTGGCCAAGGCAACAAGATCCGCAGGTTTTCCCCTTTTTTTCTCTCTCAATAAACCCTTAAATTTCTCATCTTTTCTTGATTTTCTAATCTGGTGTTTTATTTATTTTCAAATTACACTTATTTTTTTGCTAAATATTTAAGCTGTTTTTTTATTGGGTTTTGATGGAATTGAAACCTTTTTTAGTTCATAAAAGGTTGGAAATTGGATTATATCTTGTTCTGTTGTTTAACTTATGTCTGGGTCTTTCTTTTTAGTTGTTTTTTGGAAGTTAAAGGTGGAAATTTTATTGTTAGCATTTGGATTTTGATTATCCTTTCAAATACAGCTGAAAACGTGGAGTATTATAGTGATTATTAGTTACACATTTGTGCCCGTGAGGGTCTGTTTTTTTTCAACCTAGTATCAAGTAATGGATCAGAGAATTGTAGGGGCGCTTATTATTTGATTGTTTCAGTATACGATTTTCTTTTGCATTTATTTACAATGGTGATGGGGGAATAGGATGCAGTTGTTTTGGGGATTAAAACTGATAACTTGGAGGCAATTCGTTTGGGCTATCACTCTTTTAATTTGGTGTCCTTATCATGTATGATCTCAAGTAGCATCTTATCGGTTTTTGTTTAATAAATGGCTTTGTTGGGTCTGGATTCTTATGATTGGTATTTGTTGGTTTTGACTTCTGATTATCCTATGTACAATAATTTGCTGATCAGGTTTAGGTGGTTATTTCAAATGGCTTTTTGAATGCAAACTATGAAATAGATGTGAATTACATGAATTGAAGTTGATATGAGGGGAAAAGCAAAGACAAACTTGAGATACAACAGTTTGTTGACAATGCTATAATTTGGTCCTGACATATGGACAATGTATAACAATTTCAAGAGCCAGCGTATGTGCTGAGTTTAGTTATTCCTTGCCTTTCACAGGGCAAAACAAGTAGTTAGTGAGTGAAGTAGGTGTTCTTTCATATATCCAAATCTTACATTTTGGTGTATCAAGACTGGCAATTGTCACAAGGATTGTAGAGATAAAACTAGTGTGTGCTTTTAGACGGAGGAGATTACCTTTGAACACGAGTCATTCAACATGATCTTGTTTTTGTGGGTTGATGATGATTTATTAATTCTAATGGTTTTTATTGGCCAAGCATTTCTTCTAATGCTTAGTCTCCTGGGAATTGGTGTAAAATCATGAATGGTTCTGCAAAGGATTCATTTGCGGATTTATTGATTCTTAAAACCTTTTAATTCATGTTATTATTGTATCGAATATAGAAACTTTTAAGGTGATTTTCCCACTGCATTATGCTACAGGTATAAATAGTGATGATATCAGCTATAAATTAAATCGTATAATTGGTCTCAAAGCTGTAGATTTGGTGGGGGTTCTGTATATCCTTTCTTGGCTTCTATTTATCTTAGACTGACAAGGAAATAAGGCTTCTAGATTGAAGCATGAACTATCTTTCTTTTCCTTTTCATGTTAAAGGGTCACAAACATGAAATTAATGCAATTATCCATTAGGTGCAAAATCTTATCTGGCTTTATCTTTTCTATGTTGGGATTTTTAGATTCTTTCTGAATTATTAATTTGTAATAAAGTGACGTAATCAAAGTTGCATGCAAAAAAAAGTTGAAAAATTTCAGGTCCTTTTTGTTTTGAGGACATGCTTCTGATTTACTGGTCTGATTTATTTGATTAAGATAAATAGTTTAACTATCAGAGCATGGGATAATAAAGGCAGAGATAAAACTTGATACTTCAAGCTGCATTCCATCTTTGTACACCTTTCTTTGATCATAGGTTGGTTGCATCTTTTGCGCTAACTAAGCAATCCCTGTTGTCAGAGGGAAGATGTAATGCAAAAGGTGGCAAATTTTATGTACTTGGTGCAAGATTTTGGCTGATAGGACAGTCTTCTATCATGCTCCCCTAAAGAAATTGATTGCTTTTCTCTTCATTTAAAGTATGCTTTTCTGAAATGGATGTTTCAAATTAAATAAATAGATTGAAAGTTGTGTTGTTTATTGATTTTGATTTTTGATATCCCATAGATTGGTCCTGCTTTATTTCCATTATTTTTGGTCATGCTTTAGTTTCTCTTATGGGAAAACTAAATTTAATACATAGGCCAAAATCTAAATACCACTTTTTTGGTTTCTCTTGTTCCATTTTCATTATTGAAAATGTTTACATTTAGTAGAGCACTGAAGGAAGAAAAGTATGCTGCACGGCGAGCAATATTGCCAGTGCTTCAAGCTGAAGAAGATGAAAGGTATTTTAACTATTCATACTACTTTATTAATTTCCCAGGTAAAATGTGTGAATAACTCCTTGTTTGCTTGCTTTCTTTCTTTAGATTTGTTAAAGAGTGGAAGAAGTATCTTGAGTATGAGGCTGAAGTGATGAAGGACGTGCCAGGTTGGAAAGTAGGCGAAAGTGTATACAATTCTGGGAGATGGATGCCCCCTGCAACTGGAGAGCTGCGTCCTGAAGTTTGGTGATACCTTTCTGTCAACCATGCTAGCTTTTTATGTTGCTTGGTGTTTTTCACATTAAGAGAAATAAAAGATTTGAACAGAAACTTATTTCTGTATGGAGAGTATTACCAGATATGATCATTATTTGTTTGCCCCCTACCTCTTCTTCCCATAACCTGAAAATGTGCAAGGAAGACTCTTCTTAGCTAACTAATTTTCATGAAATTACTGCCATTGCCAGCAAAGTATAGTAGGAAAGACATTTTATTTGGTGGGTAAGGTTTCAGTTCTTAATGTTTACCTACCTAATAAAAGATTAACCTCTCAGAAGATCTTGACAATTCTTTTTACTGTTATAAATACTATTTATGCTTTTATTACTATTACTGCTTTATCATGCAGATAGCAATAAGTTCAATAAGTATGTGATTCAAGTGGCTCATTATTGGTCAATTGCATTCATGTGCTAATTCACTTGTTCAAAATTGTAATTATAAGAAATTGACTCCACTTTTGTAAAATCCAAAAATCTTGAGGTCAAATTCAAAAATTTTCCCTGATCACTGATGTTTTTGGTTTTAACCATTAGCACGGTTTGTCAATCATTAAAAAAATAATAATAATAGTACATAAACATGGTAAACACAAATTATCTCTTTAAAAAAAAATTTACTCATCTTTTTTCTATTCCAAAAATTTTAATAAAAATCTATTGATATGCATTTTTTTTAAATCTCCATCTTGATGATTTTTCTCCTTTTCTCTTTTGATTTTTTTTTCTTTTTCCTTAGCTCTTCTAACTAAAAGAATTTTGATTTGAAAAGAAAAAAAGAAATGCAAAGAAATTGATTATATCTCTTAACCACTTCCATCAAATTTGAAATATCCATCATTAAACAAAAAAATTACCTTTAATTCATTCTATTCAATAAAAAAATCCCCAAACCTTTGGAAAATTAAAAAATGTGATGAAAATAGATTTTACTTCAAATGGCATTCAAATCTAATTTCTTTTTAAGAGTTTTCTTTTCTGATAAAGATTTTTAGAAGAGAGATGAGTAGATATTTTGAAATAATAATCTAAAGAGTATTTGTATTTTAAAATATTTTTGTAGTAATGAATCCTAGTTTTTTGAACTATTGATTAATACTGTTAACTGTCAAAGAGTAAAATATATCATTTTAAGAGCATGTTTGTCTTGACTTTTTTCTAACTTAAAAGCTATTATGAAGCTTTTATGAAAAATAATAGCTTTTAAAATTAAGCTAAAATTATTTAGTAAATTTCTTTTTATAAGTTCTTTTTTATAAATTATAATTATTCTTAACAGATAAGGATATTTTTAGAATACAAATAAAAATTCTCTTGTATTTTTAAAAGAAGAGAAGAGAAAGTTCCTCATAGGAGCTTTTCTTGAAGCTCTTTTTTTAAAAATGTTATTTAAAAAAAACTACTTTTTTAAAGCTTTTCAAAATTTATATTTGGTCTGATTTTTGCTTTTAAGAAATAGATAAGCTGAAAAAAATCAAACCAAATAAGCACTAAAACAAGATTTTAAAATAAGAGAGACGGTTTTGATATTTATTTTAAGTAGAACAAACACAAAACAATTATTTATAAAGTAAGTCAAAACAAGTGGTAAAGTTCATGAGTTACATTCACTTTTGAAATTAAGATGATATTTTTTTAACATGTGCTTTACCCTTTTTTTCTTTCTTTCTTCTTTAAGAATACACGTGTTATACTATGAAGTGTCATTACTGTATTACCTAACACTTATGCCTATTACCCAACTATATAATCATTCTCTTAATATCCCATAAACCGTTATTTAACTACTCTTTTATAACAAGCACATTTTCTCATAATTGAATATATTCTTCCAGCTACTTTTAAAAAAGTGACTTTTATTTAGTATAAATATGAGAACGTTCGAGGTTAGGAGGTAATAAAAAATTATTGGAAACCCAACAGAGATTATTCTGAAAATTCTCTCGACATTTCTCTAAACATTTTTTTTATTCAGCCCTTCCTATTCACTGTGATCCGTTGCTTCCTCCACCTTTTCTCATCCCTCATCACCTGCCATCAAAACACTTATGTTTCAAAAACTGTTCCAGTCTTCTTCTCTGTTGCCTCTAGCACATTCCGATTCACTTATTACAACATGTCTTCTCTCCTTATCAAAAGAACCCTTTACCGAAATATATATATATATATATATATGCAATCTGTTAAGATCCCTAGTTCCATTTGTTATTTATTACTTGTCTTTTGATACAAGCTTTTGTCTATAAGTTTTTTAGTTCCTTTAAGTTTCATTCAATTCCTCTTGTCTCATTAAGTATGGCTCTTATTGCTTACCTATTTATAAAGTTACAGTTGCATTAAAAGACTTAAAAGAGTGACTAAACTTTTGTAGGTAAGATTACATGAAACTATTAACGACTCCTTTTATCTGTGAAAAATAATAGACGATTCTTAGATTATCATACAACCTAAATAGAAATTTTCCTATTTTGAATGTCTATTATCCTGTCCTATAACATATTTATAGGCACTTTTCATCTCCAATTATGTCTTTCTGCAACAACAATTAGATCAAATGCACTGTTAGCCCTTATATGTGTGTGTGCGTGCATTCTTGGCTTTTATTGCAACTTTCTTTACCATTGAGTTTACATCTTTGGAACGAGTTTGAATAGTCAGACTGAAAGTGACTATCTTATTACACTTTCCACTCTTTTAAAAGTCATATATTTATGATTATATATGAGAAAATTGTAAGAAATAATCATAAATCCATTTTAGAAATAACATTTAATATAAAGTTAATTATTTTTACCCAATTTTAACATGAGATGACAAAAATACCGTTAAAATCATTTCAAACAAATTAAATGTTCTCAATTTTTCTCTCCCATCATTTGTTTGTTGTGCTTCAACCCTCTCTAATTTTGTCACCATCATCATCTTTTTGTCTATTTCTTGTTATCTCGTCATATCATCATCCATCTGCAGACCAAAGAGTATGGAAGGTAACAATATATTCTTAAGTTTATTAGTTTTTTTTTAAAAAAAACAAACGCTACAACTTTTACTAAATAAATTGAAAAAAAAAATGATAGTGAAAATCCTACAAAAACTGAAAAGGAACACAAGAGAAGAAAATAAAGACATAAAAAATCTCCCCATTAGATTGGCTGGCCAAAAACTATCGCACATAAAAACATTGATAAAGGTTGAACAAAAATTTCAATCTTTTGGAAAAACCCTATTCCAACTGCTACAATATCCTTTATCCATGTCCTAGTAATTCCGGAGATTGAACCTCAAATTTACATTTACAAAACCCTCTATTGTTGATCTACAAATCAAAAAGCATGGTATGATGAATAACAATAGGTTTTTGAGTTTATTGTTGTTGAGTTTTTTAATAATTCAAGTCTGGTAGAACATGCTTTGGTGTGTAACAAATTGATTCATATTTTGACGTGTAATATTAATAGGGAGAAGGAAGTTTTGGCGTGTAATATCTGATGCTAAAGTTTTTACCTTGGCATGTAACATCTGGTGCTGAAACATTAGTCTTGATGTGTAACATCTGGTGCTTTGACCTTGGTGTGTTGAAGCTTAAATATAATGTGCAATAATTTTTTTTTTTAACATGACATATAATAATTTTTTTTTAACATAACGTGTAACTTGATTTCTATTTTTGTATTTCACTAAGACATAAATTATTGAAGTTAAACAGTTTAAACATGATGTGTAATAACTTTGTTTTTCAATGTAACAATTTTTTTTTTACAGCATGACATGTAATTTGATATCTATCTTTGTATTTCATTAAGATATAAACTCTTAGAATTAAACACTTTAAACATGACTGTGTAACAATAATTTTTTGAATATGACGTGTGACAATATTTTTTCTAAGTTTTTTGATTGGTCCCTCCGTCGGAGCTTTTGCAACAAGTGCATAACACCAGTACATCCTTAAGCTTGCAATTATCAAGACTTTGAGAATTCTTTGCAGCAACCCCACTAAGTAAAAAAAAAAAGAAAACAAAATACTCATCGAAAACCAAAATAACTTTGTCTCCACTTCTCTTTTTTTTTTTTATTTGTTCGTTTGTGTACATGAGAAGATGATTATGATGAAGGCCCTTCTTTCCTTTTTTTCATTTTTTTTATACTTCAAATATTTTGCTGTTATCTTTTGCATTTCTGTATCATTATTCTAGAGTAGTGGTGATGTTAATTTTTTCTTTTTGAAAAAAACAACATTCCTTTCGCACTTGAATATAAGGAGTTTTCATTAAAGATAATTTTATTCAAAATTTTTTTCTTTTGACTAAAAAGAGTTAGAATTAAAAAAGTGGTTATTTTTTAAAACACCCTATCTTTGAAGATTAAAAAAAAACCATCCCATTATATATATGTGTTTATCATCCATATAATTACTTTCATCATAATGTGCCGTGTGTGTGTTGAAACTTGCTTAACGGAGTATTCCAAATTACATTATGCAAAATACACAATTTACAGTTCTAAACTTGTCACAGTAATTAAAGGACATTTATTTTATAATTACAATGTTATTGGAGCATAGTTTATGAACTTGTTTCACAACTTCTAGACTGTAATGAGCACTGTCAAACTTCAGGTTGGTGCTTGTCTTCTTCGGATGCAAACCTTGTGACTCCGCATAAGAGCACAGGGAATGCAGGCATTAGTCTAGAAAGAAAGCCTCTGTGATGGTAGGCTCAAATGCATGACTTGAATTTATTAGATTAACAGGCCAGCAATTGTCATGTTGCTGTATCTAAGTGAATGGGTATGCTACGCGATCATCGAGTGAGGGTGTTATGTTGCTATTACATTGGAAATGTTGTGAAATGTACGTGATCTTTTGTTGTTAAAGTAATGCTTGACGGGGCATACTTCCATTGCTCCATGAGTTATACTTTTCGTTCGGCCCCCGCCTCAAAATCTGTTTTCCGAAAAGACCCTCAAACCTCCCAGAAGCCGAAACGGATAAAATCAAAGAGCTCCAAGCATCAGTCCTCGACTCCAATAATTGCACCACCAGTGCCAGAGGAGAAGAGATGCAAGAATCACCCCTCGACTCGAATAATTGCACCACCAGTACCGGAGAAGAAAACCCCCAAGAACCACCCAAGGTTTACTCCGATAATTGCATCACCAGTGACGTGACCAGTAACATCACTGCTGGCGCCTCCTGCGGCGGCACTGGTTATATTTGTACTACTTCTAATCCCATGAAATGCCCCTCGACAGAGCTCCTCAACGAGGCAAAAACCAAGAAAGCCATCTTGCTCCCTAACAATCCTAACTCGGGCTTCTCCAAGATTCATCTCCCTCCACCGCTAACTACTTCTTGCATTTGTAATCACTTCAACCCTCCACAAACCCCCATGCAGTCACCGCCTGGGAATGCCAACATAGTGGCAGAGCCAGTGCAGAGGACTTCCGACTCCTATCCTTCGCCAGGCAGGACAGAGAAAAGTTTTAATGATAGGGTTCGCATTTTTTTCTTTAGGTTTATTGCTTTTTGAAGGTGGTGGTTAGTTTAGACAAAGGTTCTTTGGTTTAAAGTTAAATCTTTTTACTGTGGTTTCAATTTTCTTGGATTCTTTACTTCTGAGATTGATTTGATTATGGTGATGGGACTTATGGCAGATTGTGAGGGTATCGCGTCCCACCAAAGGGGCGAACCCATCTAATGATGCAAAACGTGAAATTAATGTAGTATGCAATCAAACTGTTTGATTTTGTCTGAAAACTATACCTCTTAGTCTGTTTGATTTCTAAGAAGAGGTCAAAAGGGAAATATCTTGTTTTGTTGTAGCATGACGATGTGTCAGTGGCAAAAGACATGAATTTGAGGGAAACGAAGTTGTAATCGAAATCAAGTGTTTGTGCGAGAAAGACTACGGAATTCTTTACTCAAAAGGAGGAGGCTCATATAGCCTCAAATGTTGAGTTTCATCATTTTTAGCCCAACATTTTTACATGAGATTGTGTCAGATCCGTTTTAGGCTTTTGATCTTTACTTTGTTCATCATTTAGATGATGATACCTTCATCATCGGTCCCAAGTTTACGCCAATTGTCCTCTAGAACTAATCCCTTATTAGGCCAAAATGTGATGCTGTGGTGTGCTTTAAGGAATAAAATGAATAAACCTTTTTGTGTAATACTTCTTGTGTTTTCCTAGCTCCAGTTTATTCTTTATAATAATTCCTTGAAATTTTTCTTCGTTTCTATGTAGGATTTCAGGTTTGTATAGCTCAAGATTACAAATTCTTTTAGAATAAGGAATAGGGGTATTACGACAAAAAACAGTTAAGTACTTGTTTAACAAAAAATAGGTCATTGTATCTGAACATTTAATTTATTGATTAGTGTATGATTTTTTGTATAAAAAGCAAGTTCGAATTCTTTCTTCTAATTAAAAAAAAAAAAATATCACTGCACCTTAAAAAAAGAAAACAAATTAGATTTTAAATCTCCATTATATTAAAAAATAAAAACAAAAACCGAATTTATTCAAATTAACCAAATTCGATGATTCAACTTGCCATGGAAGGAAAACTTCAGCTTGGGTGGAGAGAATATAATTTTGCCCAATGTATATTTATAGTATCTTTAGCGTTGAATCACTCGTGCTTGCGAGTATTTGTAGCGTGATCACCTGCCTTATAGGCAAATATCTATTTTTATTATATATTTTTAAATAATAAATTTGTATATATTGTTACTAATATTTAAAATATATAAAATCTAGAATAAAAATAATTGAAATTTTATATTTTTTTAATTTATAATTAATATAATATTATTAACATTGAAAATTTTGTCAATTATAGTACCTCAATATCACAATAACACTCTTATGTCTCAAAAAGTGATGATTTATTATTCACTATTTATATTAAAAGTGAACCTTTTTTTTTTTTTGTAATAATAACAATAACTAAAAGATCCAATTTGGCATAAAAAATCCATGAAACAGTTTCAATCCTCCACAGTCCTCTTTGAAACTATTTTTAAGGACTCCCAATTTTTATGTGTCTTAGGTGTTCAAACTTATATTTGGAAAGAGCTCTAGACATAATATAAACAATCCGAGAATTTCAACTGCAATGTATCACATGTGCGCTAAGGCAAGAAGCCTTGCTACCTTTGAATATTTTCGAGCTTTGTTTCAGGGTAATTAGACACACTTAATTGGGTGAAAAAAAAAATCTTAATAAAAAAAAGCAGTATAAGAAATTTTGATATGCATTTTTTCAAATCTCCGTTTTGATGATTTTTGCTTTTCTTTCTTTGGATTTTGTTTTCTTTTTCTCATAACTTTAACTCTTTTATGTAAAAGAATTTTGATTTGAAAAAAAAAAAGCAATACAAAGAAATTTATAATATTTCTTAGTCACTTCCATCAAATTTGATATATACATCATTAAATAAATAATTTACATTTAATTCATTCTTTTTAATGAAATTTTTTTTCAAATTGTTGGAGAAATAAAGGTGTGATGAGAATAGATTTTACAACAAATCAAAACTCCTTTTTAAGATTGTTTTATCAATATTTTTGAAAGAGAGATGAGCATATATTTTGGAAAAAATAATATAAGGGGCATTTGTACTTTAAAATATTTATGTAGTATTGAATTCTAGTTTTTTTAACTGTTGACTAACATTTTTAACGATAAAAAAGTCAAAAGTATTATTTTAAAATAAAAGGGATAGTTTTGAAATTTACTTTAAAATTGAGAGGATATAATTATTGTATAATTTATAACTAGGAATTCAAGTTGTTTCTAATTTTCCATTTTTTGAAGGAATAAAAGTGTGCGGCAGAAGTTGACATTGATGTGTGTCCAAAAAAAGAAAAAGATATCTTCTCCTTAATATTTAGGATCTTCCCTTTAATGAATTTGATATTTGGACTTTCTTCTCATTAATATTTAGGGTCACCCCTTAAATGAATTTAAGTTAGGATTAAAAAAAGAAAAAGAAAAGACTATGGCCTATTATTACTTGCTAATAATTCGCATTTGAGAGATTTAGAGCCATTTTTGCAGCATAAACCTTTAAACCACTGATTGAGGAAATGCTGTGATTTTGGTGGAGTTGACCGGTTCCACACATTGCAAGAAACTCTTGTCCTGTTGTCCTCTTTTCTCATGTATTCTTTCTCTTTCCAAAGATGTAAACATACAGAGACCTTTCCATATATGGCTCCTTCAAATTCTTCATATAAATTCTGTCATATGTTACTTTCATCTTTATCCAAAAAAACCCAAAACCAAAAAGGCCACCATTAACCATAGTCACAGTCATGTCACATCAAGTCCGAGGAGCAGGCTTCATTCTGATTTTCATCCTGGTGATATCCATGGCTGAACCAGGATTATGTTTCTACTGGAATTGGAAATTCCATGTTCACTTGCTGAACCGGTTGAGCAGCAATGCTCACCCGCTAATGGTTCATGTCAGGTCGGGAGACAATGACCTCGGGGAGCATGCTGTTTGGAGAAACGGTGATTTTCAGTTCCACTTCAAGCTCAACTTCTGGGAAACCACTCTTTTCTATTGTGACTTCACGTATGGTAACAAACACAAGAGGTTGATGTATTTGTAGATGGTGATTATAAATCTGAAAGCTGTGTATGCAATAAGCCCCACAAAACTGTTTATTGGAGAGTCGAAGATGATGGTTTTTACCGCAGCTGTGATGATCAACAGTATGTGAAGATGCATGACTGGTATAACGGGTAAATGATGACCGTCATGCACCATGCAAACAATGTTTAGCCTAAGAATAAGGTCCTAAATGTTTAGCCTTTTATATTTGGCCATGCAAAGTCTAACATATTTATACAAGTTCTCCTTTGGACTGACTGTCTTTCGGCTATCAATTGGGCTCACATTGGTACAATTTACTTCAAACCATGGGGATTGAGCTCTTCATTTCCAGCAAAATTAAAGCAATTTGTTAGACAAGGAATTCCATTTTGCTTCTTAATTAGTTCCATTATTTACAAGCTATAATTAAGTAAAATCTTGTGTTTTCCATGACACCAAAAATTTCAAAGAACAATGCTCAAATGTCTAAAATTTGCAATCAGAAAAATCTATATATATATATATAGTATATATATATTATATATATATATATATATATATATATAATATGGAAAGTTTAAGCAAAGAAAAATTTTACATTGTTGGTGTATACATGTTAGGCTAATTAATGCTCTTTGTGTTTTTCTAGGTATTATGCCATTAGAATTTGATTTCATGCTACGCTGTTGTTTATAGTTTTATACAATTAATTTCATATAATATAGGGAAATGTTAACGGTGCCTACATATAATTTACCATGAAATCAAATCCATGTAAGTTTATTGTTATAGCTTTTTTATAATTTGCTAGTTACGATTAGTATATGTAATGTCAAAATAGACTAATTAAAAACCAAGAGTTTATATTTTGATATATCATCAGTGTATAGAATATCAATATTTAAAAAAAAAACCGTAAAATATCATACCTGCAAAACTATAAGGAAATTGTTTCTGGAAAGACAATGAGGATGGGATTTAATTTAGCAACAATAATCGAAATCGAGAGGAGAGGTTTAGCTGGTAATTTATGTATATCAACGATTAATAAAATTATGTTATAGCCATGATCTTCAAATTTCATTTCATTTGTTTTTTTAAAGTTTATATTTCATGTTCTATTGGTGTATAAATATTATATATTATCAATGAATCAAATATTATGATTTTATTGATAAAATTAAAAGTTATAGACCTTAAAAGTAAGTACTCATAATTTTAAAAAATTTAATTTATAAAAGATTTTTAAATTTTTATCATTACACTTTTGAAGACGATGGCTATAACAATTTTATTAATCATATATATATAAATCATAACCAGCTAAACCTTTCCTGCCAATTTTGATCATTGTCGCTAAAATAAATGGCATCCCCATTGGCTTTCCAGAAACAATTTCCTGTAGCTTTGCAGGTATGATCTTCTACGCTTCTCTCGAAAACACTGATATGAATTATTCAACAACTTTTGAGCCCCATTTTAAAGCTGCAAATGAAATGAGTTTTGGTTATAAAGCTATTGATGAACTTAAACTTAAATTCCTGGTCCTTCCACAGGGTGTGCGTGTTCTCCAAGATCATCACTGGTGGAAATGGCAACCAATGATCGAAGGCTGAGCATTATTTGCAAAGCCATTCACCATGTGAACTTTGAGCCTGAAACGAAACAGTGGTTTCTCTTCTGCTTTAAGAGCTAATGACGTTTGAAGAATGCAAAATGCAATGAAAAATGATGCAATGGAAGAGTTAATTTGATAATGTCTTTTCCATGACTTAATTTGCTGGTTAAGATGGGAAAATATGTGATATAATAAGAATGGGCAACAACAAAAACATCTAAAGTTATTAAAATCAATTTCCATACTGACTATAACATAGTTTTTATTAGTGGTTTAGATCCTCTAAACATTGAGATTATTCTCTGTATTGATAAACATCACTACCAGTCAAACCTTTTCACCCAGTTTTGATCATTGTTGCTAAAATAAATCCCATCTTCTTCTGCTTTCCAGAAGCAATTCCCTGTAGCTCTGCATGAGCTAGTTTCAGCATCGTTCTTGAAAACACTGATATTATCCAATGACTTGGAGCCCCAGTTAAAGTCGCAAACAAAATGAGTTGTCTTGACAAAGTGTACAATGAATTTAAATCGAAATTCTTGGTCCTTCCAAAGAGTATGCTCTCCAAGATCGTCGTCCCGTGAGTGGCAATGAATGATCAATGGCTTAGCATTGTCTGCAAAGCCATTTAGTATGTGAACCTTGTACCTTAAACGAACCATGAGTTTATCTACTTCTGCAGCAGAAGCCGGTAGTGTTTGGAAACTGCAGCGGGCATGAAAAAGCATGCAAAGGAGAGGAGCTAGAGCACTGTAAGACATGATTTGATTTGCTTTGCTTGCAAAATTATGTCAATTTGTTAATGGGAATTTTTAACTGTTTTTTGTGTGTTTTTTTTAAGCTGAAGATGAGAGGATTTATACGATTGAACAAGAACAACTTGAGAACTCAGAAAGAGGAAAAAAGTTTGTGTATGTTAAGCCAGAGTAATACCTAGTTGGCAAAGGGCTGTATTTGCTCTTTGTTTATGGATGGTTGACTAGGATTTTTTTTAATGTAGACTTCCTGTTTTGGTGAAATATTAATGAGTAAACTATCAGTTACAGGAGATATGATCCTATTTTCTTATGATAAATTTTAATGTATGTTTAATTAAGTGAAGGCTTGGCATGCTTTTTTTAAGAAGAATAAGAATGCAATTACTTTTTTGAATAGAGCCATATGTCTTCCAGTTTCACATTTATTGGGTGGTGAGTTTTGGCCATTGTCCATAATTAATAATTATTATCATTATTTTTTGTGAGATGGAATTTTGGTTTTTATTTGATTAGTAGTTAGCCATTTATGTTGAGAATGGAAGGTATAATTATCCATCCTACGGGCCTTGGTATCATTTCAGAACAGCAGAAAACACACTCTTTGTTCAATACTTTAGCTTAATTACACATGGATGTTTCCATTAAGAAATGAAAATTTGAAGGAGTATGGGAAAAATGAAATTACATTTAGGTTTGCATGACGAATTATCAAATTTCTGTTCCTAATGGGGAGAGAATAAAGATGAGAATTACTGGAAAAACTGCCTATATTGTAGTCAATATGTACATGAGAATCAGAGTAGAAAACACAAGTATAGACTATAACAACCCTAATGATGTTACTAATTCTATGTCTAGCATACGTATAAACAAAAAAGCAAATACCATAAGCAGCAACCATAACTAAGTATCATACATACTGCTACATACAGCACCTTTACAAGCAAAAAAGAAGATAGATCCAGTTCACCCTAAATCACCTACCAAATGTTTGAGGAGAGATATTTACACAAGGTGAACGTAAAGGCCCTGTCCCACCTTTCTTGTCAGCATCCGGAACACTGGTGTAGCAGTAGAGGCAATTAGACATTTCCCAGCTCCAGTCCTGATTTCTAGAAACAAACATTCGGGGCCATCTGTTTATCCTAACATAATGCACCCTGATCTTTCCTTCACCAACAACACTAGTTACTACAGAATAACAGCATTCATGTCCACCCCAGACCTTGTCACCAGGATCTGCAGTTTGACTCCCATCTGGGTGGAAGTAGCGGCGCATGAGAGGACCGGTGCCCTTCCAATAGGGATCAAGATTTCGCCAATACTCTGGAGCAGCCTGAGAGCAAAATGATATTGGTCATATTTTAATCAATTTGGGTCATGGAAAAAGGACTGTATTTGGGGCTCATGCAGACTACAATATGAAAACATATGTTAATATGAGGTTCAAAAATTAGTCAGGAATTCAGTCAACTGAGGGACAGTTGTTGGGGGGATGGCATGAAATCAGTAAAGGTCTTCCAATTAGCACTTGCAACAAAATATGATGATAATTGAAGGAAGCATTAAGGAATCATATTACATTCAGCAACAACATCTTATGAAAGCAGCAGCAAGAAACAAAGGGAAGGGAAATTCTTGTGACAACTTCAACTATTCAAACCTTCTACCAGTAATGCATTTCTGGAGTGTGAAGATCAAACAGTTCTGACTCTTGCTGACATACAATAATGTAGCACATACCTTGTTAAAATGAAACTCCCATACATGATCACACAGATCATCCTTCATGATACGAGTCTGATCAAAGAATAACAAGATACAATCAGTGTCAATAATGCCCCAAAGCACAACATTTAAATAGGTGTAAGTCAATGTCCAAGCATGCATATTTTTATGTGTGAAAGCATCCATGGTATTCTTTGTACTACTTGAGAGAATAGAATTTATTAACTCACGCGTTTGCCGTCCATGACAGATATTGAATAAGCAGCAAGCTTGGATAGTCCCCGGGCTTGGGATGCACGAGGTATGTGTGCCTTCCCATGCCACAATTCCTCACACTAAGAAGGCAAATAAAGTTCTAGTAAATCTTTTTTGCAACATCTCCTTCAAATTGAAACTGCCACATTACATAATAGTTAAAAGTAGAAACAAATATAATGTTGCTTCACCACCGCAACACGCATGCCTCACCAGTGAAATTTGAATTTCAATAATTGAAGAAGGATTCAGATCATACTTAAAGTCGATGAGAAATTGTGCAGTCAAAACATGAATTACAAAATCCAGTAAAATCCTGGTACAGGCTTCCTCACAAAGCAATGCTATGCAAAACTTATCAAATGATAAATAAAAAACCACTATGGTAATACCCAGATGCTGAAAGGCATTAGGCAAGTAAGCTTCATTTTAATATAAAAATAAAATTAGCTATGGCAGACATTCATGTGATACACTGGTTTAGATAAATTGCAAGACAAAAAGGTGAATTGATGCAAAGGATGACATCTAAAGTCAGTGCAATCTCTTAGGGTATCAAAAGCTATCAACTAACGACAAAAATAATATAATAAAACACCAACTAGCATGCTGTTAAAACTTTCAAGGATTAATCCAAAGACATGAGGCCATTAAAATCTCAACCTTCCCATCCTCAAGACATCATAATCCATCTAGGCTAGCTACTTACCTTTTTCTTGAGCTATGCAATGCAGGTACCTCCTACTCTAGGCCCTGTTAAGTGTTAGTCAATAATAATCTCATTTTATACAGAAAAAACTGAAAGGTTAATTTGTGAATAAGGAGAAAAAAGAAACATACACAAGACAAAAGTCTTCATTGAGAATAACCTTCATTCCTTGTTTGCTGGCTGGACACAGTAATTCACTACCCTTGTCTTTCTATTTTCATAGATGTGTTCTACTTTGATATTGGGTGAGAACAACCTTAATTCAATTGTTAAAAGAGTAGACAACATTCATACAAAGAGAATTTTCTAGCATTCATTTTTGGCTTGTTTAGGTTAAGCTTCTCACACACAGATGATTAAGAATACTCAATGGTCCTAAATGACCTATTAGCATGCTTAATTTGATTCTATTTCACCACATCCTCAATGACAATGTCCACCAGTCTCCACATACTCCATAGCTATCTAACTACATGTGAACAACAGTCATAATTTGGCCATCCACATGTTATGGCTTAGTAAAAGTAACAAGTCACTACTCCCTGGCACCATGCAGCGGAATGTCAAACAGATTCAAGAAATTCAATCTGTCACACCCCATTGTATGCAGCTAGACATCAGTTGTTATGATCCATATCAACTCCTTCAATCCTCTAACACAAGCACTTCAGCTGCTTTTTCCTTGGAAAATGCTAGTAAACCATGTTGATTAGCTGCCACAAGAGTGGCAAGATATAAGGTAACTTCCAAATTTTAGGCATTGATCCCTTTTTCACGCATTTTATGACCAACCTAAAGTTGTAAATTATTTCACATGATGTCATTTGTTGTGCATTATGGAAAATCACATTGCAAATTTCCTCCACAGCTCCATCCAATCATGTTCAACAAACTATGATGCTGTTCTCGCACATTTTGTATAACTTGCACAAAATTTTGTCTTTCATTTTCTTCATGACACTAATAAACATTACAATATGAGGTGTCTCAAACTGATAAGTGCTTCCTTATCTGCTGTAAGTAGTTAGGTAAATTACCTTTGAATATCTTATTTCCTGTAATTGCATTGCATGATCCAGATAAAAAATGCTGAATATCTCAACTTGAACCAAAAGTCGCTGACTTCTACAAATTTGATCTAAATAGCTTTCTATTCTTATCCCCACTTTCCCCCTTTAAACTAAAATTCAAAAGAGGAAATTAACTAATAAAATGATAACTAAGAATGTACACAAAACTGTGAATGATAGTACCTTTCAAATACATATAGTAACCATGAAGAACAATTGCCTCCAGATATGGAATAACCAAATAGGCATGAAGGAAAAACGTGATCATAAACAAGATTATACGAGTCTTAAAGCTAAATTATCAACCAGTAGCTAAGCATAAGAATAATTACAAAACAGAGCAACAGAACCAACATTACAAAGAGAACCCAACATAGAAGCGAGTAAAAATAAAAATAGAAAACAAGAAAATGTATTTCAATTCAAACATATCATTGAAAAACAACATCCAAAACTCTACTTAACGGATGCACAACTAAACCCCAGCTACAAAAGCTAAAACCCAATTCCTAAAATTCAACAAAAATGAATAAATTTTACAACCTAATCCACATGCAATCAATTAACTAAATTCCCAAAACACCAAACCAGAAACTGAATTCAGAAACACCAAACCTTGGAGCTCCAGAGCCTATCACTGGAAGCAACACCGTGCCAAGCACGTGAAACTAGGAGAGATAGTGCCACGCTGCGTGCGTCAAGGTTGCTTAGTATCATCACCATTATGTCCCTTCCAAAAACGTCCAGTGGGTCCCTTGCGACAACCTCTTCTTCTTCATTTCCTTGTTCTTGTTTCTGATCTTCTGGGTCATTTTCTTCATTCCTTTTCCTCTTCTTCAACCTCCTTTCTCCTCCCTCTTCGCCCATAACACTCCAGGGCTTTTCTTCAGTCTCCATACAAAAGATTGAGAGCTTCGTGGGATGGAGTTAAAGAGAAATGGGTGTTTTGTTTTCTTGTGAGAGATTCGAAGAAGGGTGAAAGGTAAAGGAAGAAGCATATGAATCATGCAACGTACATGCAATCGTGGGTGATGATATCACTTAAAACTTGGATTCTGTTGTTGACACGTGGACGGTAGATTGTAGGCATTTAGGGACTGTTAGGTGGGACCCAGTGTTTAGGTGGCAAACATCCGAAGCTTAGCGCACGATGAATTAATAACTTTGGGTCTTCCACTTTTGTCCTTTTTTTCTTCTTTTCTATTTTAATTTTAATATAATTTATATGTAAATATAACATTTATGATTATTTTCTAAATTTTGCAAATTTATTGATAAATTTGAAATATTTATATGAATTTGTGAATTATAAATTCATTTTCTTGTGATTCTTTCCTATAATTTCACATAAATAGATATATTGAATCTTCAATAATTTTTACATAATAAATGTATTTTATACTCACAATTCAGATAAAAACTAAATAAAAAATTATTGTATGAGTTCATTTTTGAGGTGATATTGAATATCTTGTTCGGTAAATGTTTAAATAAAATTAAAAATAAAATTAATATAATTAATAAATATATAAATTGATAATAGGTGAAAATTAATTAAAAATTTTTACCAACAAAATTAACTGAAATGAAAACAATAATACTGTAGAATATACTAAAGATCCCAGTATTTTTTTAATTTTTTTGTCAATTTTTTATATTTGTGTCAAATTAATTAAACATAAAAGGGAAATAGAGAGAATGTAATATATATATATATATATATTATTTTTTTCACATAAACTTTTTTCTTTTTTACTATTAATTTTTTTATTAAAATGTTGAAATGTTAAAAGAATTACGAACCCAATTCCGTATAAAGAGCTAGGGTTTCAAAGCTGGGAGAAGAAAATAAAATTAGTGAAAATGAATGAAATTGGACGGAGTTAAATGTTTAAAGTCGTTATAAAAATTCTTGAAGGGTTTAACGTCAAGCAAAGCGAAGCAACTTTGAGGAAGATTTCAAGTGAAGTTAATGAAGAGGTAGAAACAGAAGGAAAATGAGAAGGAAGTGTAGGATTTGGTGGCCGAAGCAGCTCTCGTCAACCCAACAACTTTCTTACAATCTTCTTTTTGGCTGGTTTGTATCTTGCTCTTCGGATTCTCTTGACATTGTCGTCGCTTTCGCTTCGAATCACGAGTCATCTTCGAATCGACAATCTCCTCTCCAGGTAAAGCAGTAATCTTGATCTCATTTTCGTTTAAAAGATTTGTATGTATGAATTATAATTGTTTAGGGAAAAGGGTACTTAGAAATTAATGAAAGAAACTTAATTCTTGTGTTCATCATTCTTGCTGAGCTTGTAATATTCCATGTAAAGCACTCATTTTTCCATTCACTTGTTTGTGTATGAATTATAATTGCTTTGGAAATAAGTTACTTGAAATTCAAAGAAAAAAAATTGCTTCTTGTGTTTTTGAACTGTTATCTGCTGAGCTTGTTATAATGCTGTAGCTGGATTTGGTAAGTGGAAAGTGTTTTAATTTGGGACTTTCTTTCACAATGTTGGATATTTCTTGTAAACAGGAGATCCTCCATTCTATTAATGGCAATATGCATGAATCTCTTCAAGATAAATCGAAGTTTTCTTTGTTGGGTCATCATAGAGCTTGTCTCAGCAGTGGCCATGTGTTTTGCAATGGAGTGGAAGAGGATGATCTGAGAAAGTCCTCTGCTTACCGTGCAGATGGAACCAGCAGATGTTGTGGACAATGGAGCTGTGGATGCATAAAACTAGATAGCTTATTGGACGAGTGTAAACAGATGTCTATGGAAAGCAATTACTGGATTGAGCTGGCATATGATTCTCTTCATGTTCATGCCAGGGATATTCGTTGGATTCCTAAATTGCATCGTATTCATTGGAATGGGGAAACAGTGGCTCGATGTGATGTCCACGTATGTAAGTCAGATTGCTTCTGCTGTTTGGTTTGTCTTTAAGTTGTATTTCTTCATGGCAATTAATCTTTGGCTTTCTGTCTGCACAAATTCAGGTTATAGTCTATGAAACTCCAACATATGGTGCACACCATTTTTCATTGAGATTCTGGAATTCTTCTGACCATGGGAAAACTTCTCTTAAGAAGCCTCAGTGGGTTGATGAACTTCACCAAAAGCAGCCTTTAAATGACTTGGTAATATAGTTCACAACCACCTTTTGATGGAATTAGGCCATTTTTTTTTTCTTTCTTCTTTTTTTTTTAATATATATATTTTAAAGCAGGATACTGTCATTTTGGCAATCAACAGTGCCGCTGCAGCTAAGAAATTTTTTGAGAAACATGATGGCGAGAGATCCAGTGCTAATATTCCTATTATTTGGATGTAATCTATCCTAACTATGCTTTGTCGTTTGCTTTTGCCATGCCTCTATCAGCATTTTCTGATGCATCATTATGTGACTTTGCAGGTTTTGTGCCTTAATGTGGCATTTATTGGCCATGTCAGTGGCATCATTGTCTACTTTTTTCTATATTTTTCTTCAGTTTTCTCATAGTTTTTTGAATTTTGGACCACGATCATGGGTATGTGCTGCATCAGCAAAGGCATTTAGCAATACCTGGATAAATATTCGAATTCGTTGTTGCCAGATCTTATATTGGCCTATCTTTCTTCAGGACAATGATCTCAGGTGGCAAGTCTTTCGAATATATATGAATTCAT
This sequence comes from Theobroma cacao, assembly GCF_000208745.1. Taxonomy (NCBI): domain Eukaryota; kingdom Viridiplantae; phylum Streptophyta; class Magnoliopsida; order Malvales; family Malvaceae; genus Theobroma; species Theobroma cacao. Next base: position 27,040,554 of record NC_030853.1, read on the forward strand.
TTATTGATATATCAAGTTCTCAGTCCGTATTGAACTGAGGAAGTTTTCCGAATAGTGCCCCATTATGCCTCCCCTCATCATCCTGATTTATATTGATGTTTTCTTTTAGGTCTCAATCAAGCGTGGAATGTGCAGAAAAAGTTGCATTACATAAGCATTCCATGTGGTCTAGTTTGGTTGTTGATATCCTTTTGGGAAACTTGATTGGTTTGGCACTCTTATTTCACGCAGAATCTGTCTGTTTGTGGGTTTCAAAGTTTGCCAGTGACTTTACAAATGAGTTGCTGCGGTCGGGTTGTGTGTGGTTGATGGGTGTCCCTGCCGGCTTCAAGTTGAACATAGAATTGGCTGGAGTTCTCGGCATGATTTCTCTTAATATGATTCAAATTTGGTCTACCCTTTGGATGTTTGTGGGTTCCCTCTTCATTTATTTCATCAAAGGACTTGCTATATCGGCAATTATTTTTGGGATGACAATACCAGCTGCTTTGGTCATAGACATGATTACGATCGCAACATTGCATGTGTCAACCCTTCATTGGTTAATCTCAATTCTCTATTCACAGCAGTTACATGCACTAGCAGCTTTGTGGCGTCTTTTCAGGTACCGCTTCAGCATTTCTCATTTAGGATTTGATTGGCTCCTGCAATCCAGTCGTTATTGTAAACTAAAATCATATTTACAGTGTTGTGTATAGTGCAAGTATAGTAGTCCCATGAGTGTCATAATGGATCATTGCTACCATGTAGTAGAACCAGTTAAGAGGCTGATTTGAGCCTTTTTCTTTGAAGTTGTATTAATCTGACCTTGAATGACTTTGGCACCTGCTGAAGGCAGTGTTTTTGTACATAGTGGTGCAGCAAAAACTGAAAAATTAAATAGAAAAGCTTAAGCATATTAATAGATCATTGCAGGTCCTAATAAACATTGATCTCTACATCTGATAATGCTGAAATATGGCTGTCATAAGATGTCATGGATTGTATTAGAGAGAGTGGGGAAAAATGATCTTGTGAGGATTTTCTTTTCATGTTTTGAAGAACATAATTTGGCCTGCTATATTCTATCTCAATCAAAGTGTTTTATAAGGTCAATTTGTCTAGAATCCTATTTCAGTTTAAAATACTGGTTGCTTGGAAGAAGGGATCCCATGCTCTTGAAAGGCTAGCATTTTTCTTCTTTACATCCCTCATTAATATCATTATTTTGTTTTGCGTCTGTTATAGCCCTACAGCTTTTAGCTGATAGAATTTAAAAGGCATACAATTTTTTTTTATTAGAAGTAAACTATGCCATGCCATATATCAGATATCAATGAATTAATTTCTTTGTTGAAAGCTGTTCTAAGAGCTGCTGTACTGTTGGCAGGGGACGAAAGTGGAATCCTCTTCGTCAAAGATTAGATAGCTTTGACTACACTGTGAAACAACATGTTGTTGGATCTCTTTTATTTACACCACTTTTGCTTCTTTTGCCAACAACCTCTGTTTTCTATATTTTCTTCACTATTATGAACACAGCCATCAGCCTTAGCTGTATGTGCATTGAAGTCATCATATCTGTTATCCATGCTACTCCTTATATTAAAATTGTTCTTCGGTTGATAAAACCAAGAAGATGTCCATCAGGGATATGGTTTGAAGTCATAGCCTGTCAAAGTAATAGCAGTGATTCTCCATGGAGTACTTCTATTGATAAAACCAATTTGCCATTTGAAGAGGTGCCACAAAAAGAGGATAGAAATAGTATAATATCCAGTGTTTTGATTTCAATTCTCCACAGCAATTATTTGAGCATCGGTGAGGCCTCTTATTCTCAGAAAGTCATTGATATTCATTGGAGGAAAAATTCTTGAGTATAAGCCATTTGTGTAAAAACCAGAAAGGACCTAATGCTTGAGAAGGGCTTAGTTCTCCATTCAGGATTCTTTTGGCTTTTCCCTCCAAAACTTGGAGGGAGAAAGGAACAAAAAACTAGTTAGTGAAATTTAAAGTAATGATAAGTTCTCCCATGATGCAATTTGACAAATCTTAAAGATCTCCTTTTAACTTTTCATCTGCCAACTGAATATGAGAGTCTTTTAGGTCCTTGTTTGCTTGGGTTCTGATTGGAATGTTTAGTGCTAATCATAATGGAAAAAATCTTACAGGACACATGGTCTTACCTCACTATAGAAAAGCTTATTCCGAAGTTTCTGGATCATATTTTGCCACATCAGTTCTTGGTCTTCTTAGTGGTAACAAGTAAGTTGATTTACTATATTTAGGCATTCTGATTGTTCTGGGCTTTCGCATTATATTCTAAACTTGACTTCTCTACCTTCTATCCCCTCTTCTTTCCAGAATTGCATCTACTTTGGGAGCCACACTGCCCTCAACAATGCCATGGTTGTTTATCCCACACAAAGAATATTGGTGCCTCTGTCGTAATGTGATTCTTGCGTGCAATGTAGATTGCAACAATCATTGATGTCATGATTTAATAACCCCTTCATTGTACCTAACTGGAGTATTTGAATTTTGTTGCAGTCTTTAAGCTGTTTTTGATTATATAGAGAATTTTGGTGGGACATAAGCTTCATCTTCTTTTTGTTTTGGTTCAAACTTGGGCGTTAGAATTAACTATAACAGATTTAGGACATGAGGGGTAGTGTCCAAGGAGATCAGTTAAAACAAAAAAAAATGAAAAACGGGAAATTTATGTTGGTCAGCCATTTATTAGGAATCATTTGTTTGTTGCTACAGATTGTGCATATTAATTAATTATATTTCCAGTTCGGTTTTGGCATAAATTTGTTTACCAAGCTTTTAACTGTACTATGATCGCTTCTCCATTTCTTGATTGAAAATAGTGTGACATTAACACTGTTGGATAGGATGGGATATAGAGAGAAGAGACAAAGGTAAGAAAAGTAAAGAAATTAGTGAGTTGTTTCCTCCCACTCTCTTCATTTTATTTCTCTCTTCCTCCTACCAAACCTAGTGTTAATGTGTACAATGCTAGTTTGTCATCAGTGTTAGCTATTTTTGTTCGCTCTGGATTGCCAATAATTGGTTATGGTATGCTCGCAGGATGATGGCTTCATATTTTCATTTGATGACAGATTGATTTTATTCAGAAGAATCTCCCATATTATGATTTGTAAACCACTGCTTTGGATTGTTGAAAGATGGATTAGACGGGGACTTTTCAATTGATCATGGCTAAAGTAAATGATATCAAAATCAAATACCCAATTCGAAGTATATTAAGATGAACGTTACTCTAAAGTGCATAAGCAGCTCAATCACAATTTACATTCATTTCTAGTTAATGAAAATTGAGAAATGAAATCTTATTCTACACAAAAATGTGTAAAAATGGAGACTTGGGAGAAAAGCCTTGAATAGAAAGCTGAGGTTTCGGGGTTGTCCTTCCAACAATTTTATTCGGTATACAAAATTTGAGGCCAATGGAATAATACATCAAGGACCAGGAACAGGAAGAAAGGGAAATGGAGCGATTGAGGCATATGCTACAGGTGGGCGTGCTTGTGGACCACCTGTGAAATGCCTCGTTTTCTTCTTCTGATCATCTTCGCTTACATCTTGCAAGGAAGATGAAAGCTCAATATACCTGTCAGGATTATCTGCAAGGCCTCGCTGTTCATCAGAGAGACGATGAAATAGGAGACCTGACATAAATACAGGAAGATACAAAAGGCTAGCATAGAACATCCTTCTTGCTTTTTGAGTGGTCCGGTCACGGTAAAATGAAAATGCTGCAGCACTTATTGCTAGAGTGATAAGCGATGATTCAACACAAAACCACCCAGAAGCCACACCCCCTGCAGAAAGAATTTCACTTAGCTTATATGAAGACATAAAAATGAGAATGAAATCTAACGCATATAGTCCACACTCATCTACTGTAGTAATTAAGATAGTTCAAGACAAATTATTTGTTTGACAAACAGAATTCTGATTCAGGTTATAAATTTTTGGTTCATATCACTATAACACTAAATCCAGTAATCGGAAATTTTAATAAATATAAATGAGAGCTAATGGAAAAAAAAACCTAGCAAGATAATTTTCATGTTTGGAATGAGGTAACTCACAGTCATAGGCTATGAACCCCAAAGGGATAAGATATAGGCAGTTCCTGAAAGCCACGGCAGCCGTCCTCTGACCTGAAGCATCTGCAAGGGAGAACATCCTGTACCTGAAAAAAATAAAAAATCTTGGAAACTGAAGTCAAGGGAGAAAGACCACGTGAAACACATTAACTCACCAATTTACATGCAAAAGGGGGTCACGTGCCTCACCCAATATCCATGAAAAAATCATCCTAATGAAATCTTCTGAAATTTAAACTACATACATTTCTTGATTCAGAAAAGGGAAACATTTTCCCTTTCCAGGATATATTATCAACAGCATTGGCCTACAGTGGAGATATTTAAGATCATTTCTCCAAGCCAAAGCTTAGGTTTCAACACAAGATTGTGAAAAAAGTGAAAGGCTGAAACAGAAAAGTTCAACCTTTCCTGCAGAGAGAAGAGAAGTTATTGAGCTAATCACAAACCAGTTCTGAAAATGCTTATTGCAAAAACATGCACATACCCTCCTGCAGCATAATCATCACGGCACAAGTATGCCAGGGCCATAAAATGAGGTATTTGCCAAAAGTAGAGAGCTGCTGGAAGAATTAATCCATTGAGGGAAATCTGACCAGAAGCTGCAACCCACCTATGAATTCAGAACAGAAAATAAGCCTGCACATTAGAAGTGGTTGAATTTAAAATAAAATTTAAAGCAAAACAACAAAGCCTTGGTTAAAAATCTTCTTTTTATTTCAAATAAAATAGCTAGATATATTCAAGCAAAAGTTTCTACGCTCTTCTATATCCTCTCAACATATACTACCATCAACAATCAGCATATCAAACAAGTCTTCTAATCACAATGATCAAATAACTGCATACAGCTGGAGTTCCATACTGGACATTTTAGTTACAAACCTTTTGTATGTGACATACACGTTTTAACAGGTACGGAAAAAGTTGACACAGTTAAATACTACCCAGCCTATTAATATATAAACAAATAAAAATTTCTTTGAGGCAATCATCCGAAAACTTAGTAGAATTTAAAGACAGAATTACCCTAGAAGAGGAGGAATAGCACCAACAACAGCCCCAACCCATGTATTCACAGGGTGAATCTGCTTCAATGGAGTATACACAAATGCGTAAAGAATAAGATTGGAAGCTGCAAGCCCAGCTGCCAACATACTAGCCTGCAATAACCTTGTGGCAGCAACGACATTAGTCACTCAGCTGACAACATTTTAAGCAATTGCTGAAGATAAAAAGATTCAGAATTTGAAATTAAAGAAACAACGAAAAGAAGTGTGAATTCATCTGGCCACCTTGCACGCCAACATAGCAGTGCCAGCAAATCCAAGTGAAGACGCCCAGGTGACTGCATGTGGTATTGTGATGCGCCCCGAAGGTAGAGGTCTTTGCCTCGTTCTCTTCATTTTGGCATCATTATTTATCTCAAACACCTAAGGACATGAAAACAATAGGTTAACTGAAATCTCGGTCAATCTAGACAATTCATGAAAAGTATCTTAAAATACAACCACCGGGAAAGATCATTTGCTTACAAAATCAACCAACTCAAGGGTGTGCGTGTGTGTGTGTGTACACACACAGGTGCCAAGGGAATTTTTTTGGTAAAGTTACCCTGTCCAAAGGGATGAGAGGTGCCTTTTACTAACATGACCTCTATACCTAGGCATGTGCCTCAACAACAATGAATGTATGAAGACATCAAATTAATATTCATGCCATTCTGCCATTCATGACTTCTCAAAAAGCAAGAATCCAGCTCAAGAGTTTGTTTCAATAAGTGTTGTCAGGGTGTGTGCTGAGGTACATTTAGGTGCTAAGGTGAGAAACACATCAATTAAAGTGCCTCTCAACCATTACACAAGGACCTTTGTTGAAGTGCAAGCCTTTGGCACCTAAAAAGTGCCCTTTTTTTTTTTTTTGTAATGCAAGAGTTGCAATAGAGGCACACGTCAAAAACGAGAATTTTTTTTCTTCAATCTTTTTCTTACTTCTCCATGAGCGATACTTTAATTGACAAAGACAGAGATAATATTGTTCATATGTAACTTTTTTCCAAAGATAATGCTATTATCATGCTTGGAAAATATAAAATAGTCACTAGTAGATCTCTATTTCATAACAATACTATTCTATAAAGCGGGCTATGAACTGCTATTTCAATCTGATCAACCAAACCTTAATTCAGGTTTCTCAGTTCCAGAATTGTGCTTAACAAAGTGTTCAAGAGAGCAATCAAAGACTGAAAAGAAAGAGAAAGCCGACCTGATTCAACGAATTCGCAGATGCGGCAACCATCATGGTTCCAGCACAAGTCCAACAAAGCCCCGCCAAATCAACAGCGTTTCCACTCCCTAGCACATATCCAGTCCCGGAAGTCGCTACCACCAACATACTATAAAAACGAACAAAAAAAGTCAAATTTTTTTTTATAACAAATCAACATTTCAAAGATCTGCCCAAAAATTTGTATGAGATTTGACCTGAGACGAGCCTTGGAGAGCTCCCAGTAACATCGACCGTAGTGACAAGCGAGCTGGATGGCATCTCTAGCTTTGGAACTCAAAGGTCGAAACCCGAGGGATCTGTCAGCGAGAAACCCTAGCTTTATGACGGAGTCAGATGAAGGAGAAGGCGAAGGCGTCGCCGATGAGGAATAGAAGCGTCGATAAGAAGGAGAAAGTACGGGTTCAACGACGCCATTCGGACTTAAAATGGAAAAAGCGGATGCGTAATGAAAGCAATAATGATTAATGGAAGAGGAAGAGGATAGAAGCTTCGAAGAGAAGCTTAAAGTGGCGGAGTTTCGCCACATGGATGATTTCAAGAAATTTTCTTCAGGGAAATTTTGGCAGAGATTTTGGATCTTTTACGAGTTCATCGTTATTATTCTTTAGGTCGACCGTCCAGACAGACGCTGCCGGTCGAAGTCGTGAAGATGATCCAACTCTTTAGAAAATGGCGTTGCCAGTAGCCACAAACCCAAGACCAGGCCCAATAAAGCAACAACATCCAAGAAAAAAAACCCATGAAAACAGATGTAAATCTAATATTTTGTTTTATATGAATTTATTAATCGAAAATATTTTTAGTTGTTTAAATAATTATGTAAAAAATATTTTCCATCACCACCCATTTTCAACAAAAATTCATCTTCAATAACCTTTTATCATGACATGACATGATAAAAATATCCACACTCGTCAATTATGCACGATATTCAAAATATTTTTTATATTTAATATATTATATATAGGGATAATATTTTATAATTTTTATTTATTTGTTTATTTCTCATTATACCGTTATATTGATTAGTTTGTTAAAGGAATAAATTATAGCTTGGAAATAAAGGAGAGATTTTCATGTATGAAAAATTTATTTTTTATTTTATATAAAATTTTTAATTAAATTTAATTATTTTTTATTATATTAAATATTGTAGTATTTTTGTAAAGATAATTATAGGTGATATGGTTCGTATAGAATGACTGAATAAACATAGTTCATGATACTTTGCTGGAAAAAAATACTAAATAAAGAGATAAAACAAAGAAAAATAGTTGAATAATACTTTGTTGGGAAATAGTTGAATAATAATTGAACTCACAATTAATTGTTTCATCGAATCGTATAATCCCATTTCCCACTATAAATTACAAAATCTCAACTTTGGCTATTGATGTCTCAAACATGGCTGAAGTGCAGCTTGTCGGCTCATGGGCTAGTGTTTATGTCTTTAGAGTTATTTGGGGCCTGAAACTAAAGGGGGTGGCATACGAATACTTTGAAGAAGATCTCTCCAATAAGAGTCCTCTGCTTCTTCAGTCCAACCCAGTTCACAAGAAGATACCTGTTTTCATCCATGGTGGAAAACCCATTTGTGAGTCCATGATTATTCTTGAACATATTGAAGAGGCTTGGCCACATAATCCCTTGCTGCCAACCGATCCCTTTGACAAAGCCACTGCTCGATTTTGGATTAAATTTGCAGAAGACAAGGTATAGTTTAGATTCAGAATCTTCAGTTTATGGCAGTATTGGACTATGTCGCTACCCTTATTATGTACCCTTCATTCTGGCAGATTGCAGCAACAGTTTGGCCTCTTTATCGAACGGAAGGCGAAGAACAAGAGAAGGCAGTGAAAGAGAGCTTGGAAATGCTGCAAACTATCGAAGAACATGCCCTTGGGGTTGGGGATGAGAAGAAGTTCTTCGGAGGAGACAAGATTAATATGGTGGACATAGCCTTTGGTGGGATAGCTCATTGGCTGGGAATTATTGAAGATGTAGCAGGAATGAAGCTAGTCGAACCCCACAAGTTCCCTCGCCTGAGTCAGTGGATCGAAAACTTCAAACAAGTTCCTGTAATCAAAGAAAACCTCCCTGACCGTGACGCAACGTTTGCTTACTTGAAGCGTCGCCGGGAAATGCTGCTTGCATCCAAGTGACAGTACTCTTTCTAATTTTTTTAATATTTTCTTGATCTTATTCTTAACTGCAGGAAATGAATCGAAGTGAATAAACTAGTGTTTTTTATCTTTTGATTTGGCTACAATTAATGAATAAACTTACTTAGTTTAACAGAGAGAAATGGGACTTTATATCTGTAGATTTTCTTATCTAAACTGCACCAATATAATTGTATAAATGCACGGACAGACACATTTCCTTTAGTCTTATTCAACTGTTAAACGTGGGGCATGAGGACTTGCCAAAAGGTTCTCTTTTGACTCGAAAGATTACAAACACCATTAATTCAGATACGTCATGGATGATGCAAGATAAACCATGTAGGACAATCGAATTTCATATCCTGCCCAACGCAAACTAAAGTGACCTCGGTGCTACTGCTAACTAAGGGAGGCCTAAGACACATAATTTCTACTTGTTATTTATTTCACTAGGTAATATCCATAAAATGAGTAGATTGTATAGAGAAAATTCAGAACATAGATTCTGGGACAATGATGTCATTTAGAAGCAAGTATCATCTCCCTGCGGCGCTTGAAGAAAGCAAACATCTCGTCACGATCGTGAAGGTTTTCTTTGATTATTGGAACTTGCTTGAAATTCTTGATCCATGTTTGCAAACGAGGGAAATTGCCAGCTTCAAGTAGCTTCACTCCTGTTACATCTTCAATAACTGGTAACCAGTAGGCAAGTTGTCCAAAAGCAATATCCACCATGTTAATCTTGTCTCCCCCAAAGAATTTCTTCTCTCCTAGTGCATGTTCTTCAATGGTTTTTAGCATTTCCAAGCTGTCCTTAACCGCCTTCTCATGTTCTTCACCGTTGGTCCTGAAAACCATCCAGATTGCTGGACTCTGTAAGAATCAAAGATGCAATAATAAATTATCAATAACAATTAAGTAGATCTTGTACAATTCAGATTAATGAAATGAAAATTAGGAATAGCATATGCTCCGAAACCATGTCTAGAAGGCAAAAGATTTACCTTTTCATCGGCAAATTTGATCCAGAAACGAGCAATGGCTCTGTCATAGGGATAACTTGGTAGCAAGGAATTTTGTGGCCAAATCTCTTCGATGTATTCAAGAATGATCATGGACTCACAAATTGGCTTTCCACGATGAAGGAGTACTGGTATTTTCTTGTGAACTGGATTATACTGGAGAAGCAAGGGGCTCTTGTTGGCTAGATCTTCTTCTATGAATTCATATGCTATGCCTTTCAGTTTCAGGGCCCAAACCACTCTATAATAAAAAGGACTAGGCCATGCTGCAAGCAGCTTCACTTCAGCCATGTGAGTGAGATCAAGTATTCAGATTCTTGATCAATCTGAAATTCTGATAATGGTGAGACATTGCATGCCTTCTAAAAGTCAATTTATAGAGAATAATGAAGTGCACCAACTCAAACAGTCAGCTTAAACATTTTTAATATTTTTCGGTTAATCCATGGTTGAATTCCAAAACGGGTTGTCCTTTTCGAAACTCTCCATATATTTTATAGTGGGAACTTGGGAAAGAAGATAAGTCCTGTAGTGGAACTGGTCAATAGTCAAAGAAAACGAAATGATTATATTATTTTTGGAGTAGGTGAAATCTGCCTATTTACTGCCCTTTATGTATAATATTGCTTAGAAAATTTAGCTCCTTAATTCTTGGTTTTAATTGGAAGGTGAAATTGGGTAAATGTGGGCAAGATCATCTTAATGGAATTCAAATATGAAATCTCACACAAAACAGCTCAGTTGGGATCTCAGAGACTAATTGAAGGAAAAATCATCCAATAATTGACTGGCCGATTCTCTTTATTCGTTTTTGGACACTAATATGGTGCTATGATTCGTTCAAGGCATATACCTCATTATTCTATCTCATGAGAAAATGACCAGCTCATCACAAATGAACACTCTCGATTTCGACTACAACAATTGTATAAAACCATTTTTGTTTATTTGATTTTGTCTTGGAATTTAGCACTTGCCGATTCTTTGATTACTATAAAATTTGACTAGCTAGAGATGCGCAAGGCCATTGCCCATTCTGATTGATCTCTCAAACATGGAACAAGTGCAACTGCTTGGAATGTGGCTCAGTCCTTACAGTTACAGGGTCATTTGGGCTCTGCAACTCAAAGGCATAGCATATGAATACATAGAAGAAGATCTCTCCAATAAGAGTCCTTTGCTTCTCCAATGTAACCCGGTTCACAAGAAGATACCCGTGCTAATTCATAGTGGAAAACCGATATGCGAGTCCTCGGTTATTCTTGAATACATTGAAGAGATATGGCCCCAGAATTCCTTGCTGCCATGTGATCCATATGAGAGAGCCATCGCCAGGTTTTGGATCAAATTTGCTGATGATAAGGTTTCCATAACAAATAGTTCTAACAAAAAACCATTACCATTTTTATTTTAATTGATAGTTTGTTTAATTTGACGTCGCCTTTTGATTCTAGCAGGGTCCAATAGTATGGAAAATTTGTGGAACTAGAGGCGAAGAACGACAGAAAGTAATTGAGGAGAGCTTGGAAATGTTAGAAACCATTGAAGAACATGGCCTGATTGGAGGGAAGAAATTCTTTGGGGAGACAAGATTAGCATGGTGGACATAGCCTTTGGCGGACTCGCCTACTGGCCTGGAGTCATTGAAAAAGTACTAGGCAGAAATCTACTGGAAGCCCACAAGTTTCCTCGCCTGCACGCATGGACCAAGAATTTCAAGGAAGTCCCCGAAATCAAAGAAAACCTCCTTGATTTTGGTCGTTTGTTAAAGCGAGAGACAGATTTTCATTATCCATCGGAACAACATGTACCAAGAAGAAAAAATAAAAAGTTATCTGCTGGAACTTGGCTCTACTTTTACTGGTAGATGTACTTTCTTTAATTACCCAATGTCCATTTTGATTACCCTGATTGATCTCAAACAGAGTAGAGGTTAAGTATTTAACACATAATCTTACCTCCCTCCAAAACCCATACATCAAATATTTGTTCAGCCACCAATATTGAATTTGCTTATTGTTGACTTTTTTGACTCTTGACTTCAACTACTGGAATTGTCGAAGTACTCTTTGAATCCATTCATTTATTATAATTCAATTGGAGAGCCTATTGCTATTTTAAGTTATAGGTCCGAGTACCAAAAGAAGAAAAGAAAGAAAGAAAGAACTCAACTGATATCTCAAACATGGCTGAAGCAAAGCTGCTTGGAACTTGGGTTAGTCCTTACACTTACAGAGTCAAATGGGCTTTGAAATTGAAAGGCATAGCATTTGACTATGTAGAAGAAGATCTCTGCAATAAGAGTTCCTTGCTTCTCCAACACAATCCATTTCACAAGAGAGTACCAGTTTTCTTTCATGGTGGGAAATCCATATGCGAGTCTTTGATTATTCTTGAATACATTGAAGAGATATGGCCACAAAATTCTTTGCTGCCTAGTAATCCTTATGAGAGAGCCATGGCTCGATTTTGGATTAAATTTGCTGAAGATAAGGTACAGTTCTTCATCACTTATAAGGTTTCTGGTCATCTAGTAAGAGAACAGGGACCTCTAACTTTTCTTGGCAAAAGAAATTTCTAACTTGATGAAATGTTTCCATTCTTTGGTTCTTTACAGGGTCCAGCAATGTGGATGGTTGGTCAAGGGCAGGAGAAAGCAGAGAAAGATAGCTTGGAAATGCTAAAAATGGTTGAAGAACAAGCACTTGGTGAGAAGAAATTTTTTGGTGGGGACACGATTAACATGGTGGATATTGTCTTTGGACTTGCTCATTGGTTGGGAGGGGAGAAACTACTTGAAGCTCATAAGCTCCACCGCCTGCAGGCATGGCTCAGAAATTTCAAGCAAGTTCCTGTCATCACAGAAAACCTCCCTGACCTTGATGAGATGTTTGCTTACTTAAGGCGTCAAAGGGAAATGTCTCCGGTGGCTAAATGATATATAAAGGAGAAGTCGAATGAAAGGGGCCCAAGAAGGTGGGGTGTGCACTTTGAACAGAAAATATATCTAGATAATTTTGTTTGTAAAAACTCATTTCTCTGGGAATTTAGCTTTGTGTAGTCATACTTTAGTTTATCTTTCTCTATCTCCATCAGGGCTAATGTAAAAGTGCAAAATGTACAATCTTTGACCCTGTGAGTCTGTTTTTTGCTCAGTATTGGAAGCTCAAGATCTTTTGTTCTGATCCAGCCAGAGTATTGGAGGAATTTGCCCATACATGTTTGGGTGTAGTGTCCAATACCTTATTCTTTTATTGTGATTCTGTAGGTGGAACTTTTTCACTCCCCACAGATTAATGAAAGCCCCTAAATAATTTTCAAAAAACAAAAGATGTTAGTAGAGGGAAGACACTTGTTTCTTGTCAATTAACGTAATCCAGTTTTCTATTCTTTCTTTATTAATAATTGACAAGATGAAGGATCTGGTGAAGTTTCCTTGGACTCAAATACAAAGCCAATTAATTAAGCTTGCATCATGCATGACATATCCATATATAGCTGAACAACACAATTCAAAGCATGTGATACAATAAAATTAAACACACTCGTTTCAAGAACCTTAGTGATATATATTAAAAATTCATAGATCCACTTTTGAAGTCAAGTCTCCATCTTTTCTTAAACATTTAGTACTTTCTTCAGGCCAATTTTTTATTTTTTAAACTTAAGCTTTACTTTTATGATTTGGAATTGGTTACCTTGGTGTAGACTTTGACCTCTAATCATTATTATAAAATTACTTTGAAGGCATCCAGGATCTACCAGATTGATTGATCTGTCCATCATGGCTGTCGTGAAATTGTTTGGAGCTTGGACTAGTCCATATTTTTACAGAGTAATTTGGGCTCTGAAACTAAAAGGCATACCCTATGAATGCATAGAAGAAGATCTCCTTAATAAGAGCCCCTTGCTTCTTCAGTATAACCCAGTTCATAAGAAGATTCCTGTGCTTGTTCATGATGGAAAACCAATATGTGAGTCCACCATTATCCCTCAATATATTGAAGAGATATGGCCACAACCTTCCTTGCTGCCAAGTGATCCCTACGAGAGAGCAATGGCTCGTTTTTGGATTAAATTTGCTGATGATAAGCTAATTCTTCTTGCTTTGGTGCATATGATTTTTCATTGTTTAAGCTTTCAGATTTCTTTGGTTAGATTAGATGTATATGATATTGTAGGGTGCTAGCTAATATTGTAAAATACAGTCAGGATATTGGACTTCTTATGTTAAAAAACTTAAAAAATTGTTCCATATTTGTTGATCATTGTTTAGTGACATTCATATTATCTCGGGTTCTGGCAGAGTCCCTCAATCTCAAAGATGTATCGAGCCAGCGGCGAAGAGCAAGAGAAGGCAGTAAAGTACATCTTGGAAATGTTAGAAACCATGGAAGACCATGGCTTGATCGGAGGGAAGAAATTCTTTGGGGGAGACAAGATTAGCATGGTGGACATGGCATTTGGTGCAGTTGCTCACTGGCTGGGAGTTATTGAAGATGCAGCAGGGCTAAAAATATTTGAAGCACACAAGTTCCCTCGTTTGCAGTCATGGATCCAAAATTTCAAGGAAGTTCCTATAATTAAAGAAAACCTAACTGATCGTGATAAGATGTTTGCTTTATTAAAGCGTCGCAGAGAGATGTTGTTGGCATCTAAATGAAACTACCATCAGGAACGTTGCCTTTTAATACTCTATGTTTCATTTATCATGTTACGGTTATTAGCAAAATGAGACAATGTTATGTCTCTGCCTTGATTACCTGGCGTGGTACTATGTAATGGAATCTTAATTAATCCAAACAATAAACCTTTTGATTCGATTAATAACTTTTGATTTAATATCGCAACAAAACAGACTCATCAAGACTTACTAGACGATTATTTATCCTCAGAGAGATTTTCTGAATGGTAAGTTTAAACAGAAGTGTCACTTGGTGCAAATTGCAGAAGAGATTTGAGACCTAGGACTCCAGGGAATTAAAGTTAATTTGCTGAACTGCCCATTATACAGCCCATGATAAAATAGCTTAGATTCAGTTCAAGCCAAAGGAAAAAACAACTACTTCACCACCTTTAACTCCCCAGTGATTCTCGTATAACTTCAATTTGTTACCATACAGACTGTATGCTGCAAGAGTCTTCCATTCTGATTTGAGGTATTACTTGGCCATAATTGCTGTACATTTCTTTGAAAATGGAGATCTTATCTTGAAATCCTTCTCTTACAACTTTTTCTTTTCAAACTCTCCCGTAATATTTTAAACCTTTTAGATGGAGTGGTTCTTGACATTAACAGCAAAATGAGAAAACAAAAAGGGGAAGAGGAAAAGAAAGAAGTCTGTTGATATCTGCATAGTTGTACATTGAACTAAACCTAAATCAAATTGTATACTCATTGGCCAGTTCATATCTTCTTCCTAAGTTTCAAAAATTTGTAGGGACGATTGGAGTTTTCTTTCTGACCTGAAAGACGTATGCCCAATCCAACTAATTCGTATGCATCATGCGTGACGTGCTTTGTAACTTTGGAGTACTAAAATTGCTTCCCACTCTATCTCAAAGTTCTTCATGGAAAACAATTTTTAATTTCATCATTGAAGTCAAAGTAAGAAACTACTGAAACCTAAGAGACAGAAGCATATATTTTAAGAGCGGATAGGTTGATCATCTAAAGTTTGCTCTCTTCCCTGGAAACTTCACACATTCCCAGAACACAGTTTTACAAATTTTTTTGCAGCCAGCAGTAATTCAGATGCATCACCCGTGACGCACATGATTTCATAATTTACCTGATCTACAGTATATAATTTGTACATTACTACTTTGTCTGAGGAAAACTGAGTATCATTCACTGTCACCACTCCAACAAGTACATAAAGGCCACCAACACTAAGTAGAGGTCACAGCATGGATGAAGTGAAGCTCTTTGGATTTTGGCCAAGTCCTTTTAGCCGAAGGGTCATTTGGGCTCTAAAGTTAAAGGGTGTGAATTATGAATACATAGAGGAAAATCTCCCCAATAATAAGAGCCACTTGCTGCTACAGTATAATCCTGTTCACAAGAAGATTCCAGTGCTTGTTCACGGAGGAAAACCAATTGCAGAGTCATTGGTTATTCTTGAATACATTGATGACGTGTGGCCAAAGAATCCCCTGCTTCCAAAAGATGTTCATGAGAGATCTGTCGCCCGGTTTTGGGCCAAATTCATAGATGAAAAGGTACTTGTCATCCGGATTTTGTTCTTCAAAAATAGTCAGAACTGAGCGGTTTAGTTAAAAGAGTTGCTACTCTATCTCATAACAATCATAACTCAACTCCTAAATGTTTCATCATTTTTGTCCTCAGTCTTTAATTGATCTGACTTTTTTTTCAATCACAAATGCTTTTATTCTATTTTATTTCCAAAAGTAGGTTCATGCCTGTTTCAATCCAGGGTTGATATTTGATCCTAATTAACCTTATGATTATGCTTTCGCAGATTCGAACTATGTGGGAATTCTATCATAAATTCGGGGAAGAACAGGAAAAGGCGATCAACAACAACCTTGAAATTTTGAAAACAATAGAGGAGCATGGGCTTGGAGACAAGAAGTTTTTTGGTGGTGACAAAATTGGACTAGCTGATCTTATCTTCGGATGGGTTATTCATATGTTGGTGCCTATGGAAGAGGTAGTTGGAATCAAACTTGTCAAAGCCGACACCTTCCCTCGCCTGCATGCATGGATGAAGAATTTCAGTGAAGAACCTGTAATCAAAGACAATGTCCCGGATCACAACAGAGTAGTAGATTTCTTGAGAAACAGAAGAGAATTATAAAAAACATCACCTCATCATAAACACACGAAAATAAATTAGCTACTAATCGCAGTTTGTACTACACTTATGTTGTGAGGAATAACTACTTTAATCTGTTCTCTGTTTAATTTTCATGTTGGTTAAGCTGGCTGTTATTACTTTAAGAATAATAATACTTGTATCTGTCGTCACCCTTGATATTTCATTTTTCTTTTGAAAATTTTGTTAATTCATTTTTAGTTATCATATACGTTTTTTTTACTATCTATAAATAAACTAATATTTAGAATAAAAAATGGTTTAGGTTTAAATCAGCGTCGTTCGTTAGAGTATTATGCTTGGGGTTTAAAGTTTGATTAGTATTACATTTGATCTATATTTGATCGTAATAATTAATTTTAATCGTAAATGCAAAGTAAAAAAATACAACTTCAATCACAATGAATTGGTTTTTAATAGTAAAAGTAATAAATTCCTTTGATTATAATTATTTTCAATTATAATTTCTTATTGCAAGCATCAATTATAGTTGCGACACCAAATTGAATTTTGGTTAAAGTAATAAAAGATAAAATGCATTTTCCCTCTGAAAAATTTAGAGAAATTACTACTTGTAACATTTTTTGAAAATTTCTTTTAAAAGATTTATTTTTAAATAATTATGAATTCTTATATTCAATATATTATTTATTTATTTATTTATTATTCCATCATATTTTTTACAATTAATTTATTATTATTTTAATTTATAATAATTTTCATAAATACATATATATATATATATGTATATATATATATGCTTGTAGAACTAATTTATGAGTAGTTTAAAAGATCATGATTGTAGTTTTGTAACCTAATTTTTCATTTTTTTATTTATGTATTTTTTCCTATTCTAAACAATTATGACTATATAAAAATTAATCTAGAATAATTATGAGTTAAAAAATTTTATTTATTTTATTAAAACTACAAATAAAATAATAAACGAGGAAAAAACAAAATAAATAAGGAGAAACTAAATGGAAAATTAGATAATAATACTAAGTCCACGCATTTTTATGTAGGGTGGGCTTGCCTCTTCCAAACTGGCTATAGATAGTAATACAGGCCTGATCAAAACCAGCCATGTTAATCCCAACACATGAATCGACGTCGTTTATTATTGAACTCTTGTAATGACTGAAATGACGTCGTTTCTCTCCTGTCACGCGGTGTTGTTTTACTTCGAAACCGTAGCCTATTTCCTTATCCCGCTTGTCTTTGATTACAGGTTCGTCACTGAAATTCTTCATCCATGCATGCAGACGAGGGAAGGTATCGGCTTTGATAAACTTGATTCCAGCTACCTCTTCCATAGGCACCAAGATATGAGGAACCCATCCGAAGACAAGATCAGCTAATCCAAGTTTGTCACCACCAAAGAACTTCTTGTCTCCAAGCCCATGCTCCTCTATTGTTTTCAAAATTTCAAGGTTGTTGTTCATCGCCTTTTCCTGTTCTTCCTCAAATTTATGAAAGAATTCCCACATAGTTCGAGTCTGCAAATATATAATCATAAGACTAATTAGGATCAAATATCAATCCTGGATTGAAACAGGCATGAACCTACTCTTGAAAATAAAATAGAATAAAAGAACTTGTGCTTGAAAAAATAGTAAGATCAACTAAAGACTGAGGAGAAAAATGATGAAACATGAAGAGATAAGTTATGATTGTTATAAGATAGAGTACTAACTCTTTTAACTAAACTGCTCACTGACTAATTTTGAAGAACAAAATCCTGATAACATGTACCTTTTCATCTATGAATTTGGCCCAAAACCGGGCGACAGATCTCTCATGAACATCTTTTGGAAGCAGGGGTTCGCCGGCCACACCTCATCAATGTATACAAGAATAACCAACGACTCTGCAATTGGTTTTCCTCCATGAACAAGCACTGGAATCTTCTTGTGAACAGGATTGTACTGTAGCAGCAAGTGGCTCTTGTTATTGGGGAGATTTTCCTCTATGTATTCATAATTCACACCGTTTAACTTTAGAGCCCAAATGACCCTTCGGCTATGACCCAAGTGGCTCTTATTCTTGCATCTTGGGATCTTGAGCCCAAAGCTATGTCAGAAGTAAAGCTACATGGGTTCTGGGCTAATCCTTTTAGTCACCGAGTGATCTGGACATTGAAACTGAAAGGCATTGACGACTATGAATACATAGAAGAGGACCTTGCTAACAAGAGTGAGCTGCTGTTAAAGAACAATCCAGTCTACAAGAAAGTCCCATTCCTCGTTCATGGTGATGGCAAGTCGACTGCTGAGTCCCTTGTTATCCTTGAATATATAGAAGAAACTTGGCCACAGCATCCTCTACTGCGACAGGCTGCTTGTGAGAGAGCAATAACTCGGTTTTGGGTCAGGAGAGCAGGTTATTAATTAACTGTGTCTTCACACATCCCAGATTTAAATTGCTGTAACCTTATTTCGATTGAGTGAATGGGTTAAGAATTTTAAGGATGCTCTTGTAATCAGAGAAAGTCTTCCAGATCAAGCAAAGCTGATATCCCATATGGGGCGAGTCAGGGAAAATTTTCTAGCCACTGCATCAATGGCAATTCTGCATTAAGATAATTATTCTTATTATGTTAAATCAAGATGAGTTGTACTTGCGAAGTATATATGCAATCAAAGTTAGAACATAAAGTTTTAATCTTGGATTTAAATCTTGTGAGATATATGAGATGGAAGAGCTACTTAATCCCCAATTTATTCAAATTCAATGTGAATCAAAAAAAAAAAAATCAAAGGAACCACAACAAAAAGCGGGTTGATTACTGATATCAATTGTGGCTTGTTGCTCATTAAGTATTACGATTAAACGGCTCTTGAAATATTTATAAATAAAAAAGATGATAGTCCATTCAAGTTTCTTCCAGGATATTAGAATATTCATGTAAATATAGTGATAAAGACAATTATCGTTGTCTTCAGAGTGAAATTAATACTGCATTGTCGAGATCATGTTTTCCATATATCATCATCTCTGTAAACTAATAAGAAAATTAGGGTCTAAAATGTTATATCAAATTTCAAGCAAACCCTGAGTTCCTCAAATTTTCAGCTATGTCCCCATAGGAAACATGTTGCCTAAGATGTATATCGTTGGTGGTATACATTATTTTGGGTTAAAAGTCTATTATACATATGCTATCTGCAATCAGATCATTAGGCCTTTTTTTTTTTTCTTTCTTGCATAAAGGCAAAAAGGGGAGAAAAAGAAGTAATAAAATAAAAAATTTGGAGAGACCAGATGGCATGGGGTTGGTGGTGAAGAAGATCCAAAGAATAAGCACGTGATTTTCAAAGGTAAATCAGATAGGCGAGTCAAACACTAAACCCAACATATCTTTAAACAAATGAAGGGTCACTTTCATGGGTATGAATTTCAAACTTGAAACTTGCTGTCCAAGCATGTGATCCATTATATTGACTTTGGCCTGGCAACGAACTTTGCGTCTTGAGCTCATCAAAGCAATGGCAGAAGTGAAGCTACACGGATTCTGGGCCAGTCCTTTTAGTCATAGAGTGATTTGGGCATTGAAAATCAAAGGTGTAGAATATGAATACATAGAGGAAGACCTTTCTAACAAGAGTGAACTGCTGTTGAAGTACAATCCTGTTTACAAGAAGATCCCTGTCCTTGTCCATGGCGGCAAGCCGATTGCTGAGTCCCTCGTCATCCTTGAATACATCGAAGAAACCTGGCCGGAGAATCCATTGCTCCCAAGTGATCCTTATGAGAGAGCCATGGCTCGATTTTGGATTCAATTCGGAGTAGACAAGGTGATTTTCATTCTTTCACTATCTCCATTGAGGCGTTGACCTATCATTCTTTTCTTTAATGTTCTTGTTAACAATTATCAAACTTTACAATGATCGTAGGGTCCGGTTTTCCGTGCATTTTTTCTATCAACCGGTGGAGAGGAGCAAGAGAAAGCAGCAAAGGAATTCTCGGAAATGCTGAAAATTATAGAAGAGAAAGCTCTTGGGGACAAGAAGTTTTTTGGTGGTGATACCATTAATTTAGTGGACATCTCCTATGCAACGCTGGCCTATTGGTTCAAGAATGTGGAAGAAGTAATTGGCGTTAAGGTTCTGGAACCAAACACCTTACCCCGTCTGTATCAATGGGCTCAAAATTTCAAGGAAGTTCCTGTCATCAAAGAAAACATTCCTGATAATGATAAAATGTTGGCCTATACAAGACTAATCAGGGAGAAGATTCTTGCTGCACAGCTCAACAAATAGCATAAAAAAGCGTCTTACTGGCTACCCTTTCTGGAAAATTGATTTTACTATGCTTGGCAGCTTGTAATGGTTATCATAAGCTTATATATGTGTGTGTAATCTGCTTTGTTATGTTCTATTGTATTAATTAAGAATCAAATAATAGAATTCTAGCGTAAAAAAGCAGAACAACTTTTGGTTTTGTGCTTCTAAGGGTCGGATCTTTGTGTTTTGATGTCTGACCTTTGTTCAGGTTTTCTTTGGCAGAAAGGGCCTGATCTGAGATTTTTCTGTGCTCTGTGTCATTTGCTTTTGAGTTAGGACAGTGCTTATTGGTTTTTTTTTTTTTAAAGGCGGTTTTATTCTTGCATCACTGTTTATGCCACAACAAGTCTAAAGCATGGTTGCGGAAGACTTTAGTGGCATAGAGCGTCTGATGTGGGTAAAAGTGCTGTACAATTTCAAAAGACGCCTATGTTCCATAGCGCCACTGCTAAACATAATCCTAACCAGCAGCAGGAACGCATACACAGGCCATCACTAACCTCAAATCATTCAAAAACCACAGAACACAGATCGGGCGAAGCAAACTTCTAGCGCGAAGAAGGTGTCCGCAATGGGCATCGTGGACGCAGCAAACCAGGAGCCTTCAAAGAGCCTCAACATCAGCATCGTCAGGAATTCAGCACGGCATCAGCAGCATTTGAAGTGATTGACAAAAATGTGGATCCTTAGCATAGGCCTCCTGTCAATCCACAACCTCAAAACATCCCACAAACCACCCCCTGGGAGAAACACCTGAACCCACCTTCACACTCACCGTCCCCTTCCAATTCACTCAACCTGCTTGACACAATACACAACACCAATCGCTCAAAAGTTCATGACAGTGCTTTATTGGTTTGTTTTTTGAAAGGTGAAATTTTATTGAGCCAGCCTCCAACCTGCCACTTCAAGTCTTTAGTCTTAATTGCTTAAAGACTCTTGATGGCATAATAGTTGCCCTGGCTGGATAAAACCTGTACACTTGTACCAAAAAGAATCTGCCCAAATAGAAACTGGCAGCACAGCACCATGAACAAGAAGAGGTGCAAGAAAGGAAAATCGTTCTAATTCTACCTGATTGGAAACAGCAATACCCCCAACCCAACGAACAAGAAAAAAACTCCCACAGCGAGGATCCCCTCATGTGAAGTCAACCCTGCTCGCCCCACCAGAAGTTACACAGTAAAAGAATCCTTTAGGAAACATGGGAGAAGACCATTCAAAAATCTGAGTAAGGGACAAGACCTGGCAATTCGCAGAACAGAACAGAACAAAAACCCTAGGGGATCTCATCATCAACAAAAACCCTTCCTGGCGGCAATAACCACAGTATCTTAGACGAGCCAGCCCAGACAGCTTCGGATTCATCACAGGCTCAGCGCAAGAGCTTCCGGAACACATCCCCACTCCCCGCCATACCAACACATCCTTTCACATAAGAAACACGAGCATCCAGCCGAACAGAGAAGTCAGAAGCAGCACCAAAAAGGATCCCAAAACACCTGAACCCCCTATCCCTGAGATTCCTTCAAATAACATAGGAGGAGCCCAAACAGGGAGCCATGAACTCACAGAAAAAGCCACCATATCAAGCAAAGCCAAAAAACAAGAAACATGACAAAAACATTACACTCCCAGCAAAGAACTGGTTGGCAAAAACAGAAAGGAACAAAGAATGACACACTCACAGGAAAGAAATCATTCATTAGAAAGGACATTTTTTTCTTTTCTCTTTATTATTGATCACTTGTTAAGCTGCCTTGACTTTTTGAGCTGCTAATCTATCGCCAGTGCCACTGGTTTCCTTGTCCGAGCCGTTCTTTGCCATGCCATAGGGAGTTTTTAGTAGTTACAGCCTTAAATTAACAATAGCATTGATCGGCCGCTGAAACGAATAAATTAACCTTTCAAAGAATAAAACTTTTGGTTTTGTGGAAGAATTACTTGTAAAAGTTCATGATGATCACCTCATGATTTATTTTGGTTATCCTAAGGTCAAGGCTTCATGAATTTTTATATCTTTGGATTTGCTTTTTAAAATTACTTGATTTTGACTATCAAGATTTTATATTTCTCATATTGTAAAAAGTTATTTCACAAAAAACACATTACCATTTGGAGAGAGCAATGGTAGCAAATAAAATGAATAATGCAATGGTATCACGCAAACAATAATGAAATGAAAGTAACTCAAAATAAGTGATATTATTCATAAGTTACTTTTGTTATTGGGATGTTTTGCAAACTTATTAGTGTAGATTTGGAAATAGTTAAAGAGAATTTCCTCTCAACATTTTTTTTTAAGTATAAGTGCTTTACAAAAACAAATGTAATTGCACCATTAATTTTTTTTTTAAAAGTTGTAATTACACCATTAATAATCATTTGTTACAAACGGTTACTATTCTCAATGGTTACCTAATGAGATTTTCGTAATTATTACCTATTATGTACATAAAAAATGGAAATAGTTGAGAGGTAATTGGAACGAAGTTTATTAAAGCAAATACCTTTAATGAGGAATTTCACTAAAAAATCCGCAATGAAAAACAATGTCCCATATCACAACAGAGTACTCTGTAAATTTCTTGAAGAAGAGAAGGGTCATATATAAATATCACCTCATCAGAATCACTTGAAAGTAAATTAGCTAGTAATGCAAGTTTGTATTACACATTTACGTCGTGAGAAAGAACTACTTCTTCTCTCTTTAATTTTCATGTTGGTTTATGCCTTTAAATTATTTATCTGTTATAGCTATGGTTACAACAATGCTATGGTGGCTTGTTGTTTTAAATTATTCTGAAATCATTTTGAAATTTTCAGCCTTCTGAAACATTTCAATTACAAATGGGGCATTCTTTATGATTGCATCTTCTATCTCACTTCCTACTTTGTAGACTAAAACTAGGGAGTGCCGGAAACGCTCCCCATTTTTCCAATTTCAGTTTGAGCAACGTTATCCAAGAAAAGGGTTCTTCAATCTTTGAAACTTGTTATTTTATTCAGTTTGAAAGGGGCAAACTGATTCATTTTTATTTTTTATTAAAAACATGATCACTTGTCATGCGTGACGCAGGCCTATTGTATATTGCATGGAGCAATCATATCCGTAACATGGTAGTCATTGGATTAAGTAATTTATCTGATCCAACCATGTGACAGATTGTATGACTTTTACAATATGAAATGCAAAATTACCAGCTGAAAGAGTCTGAACTGATGTCAGAAACATTTAGAAAAGAGTAAGAGTTGCTTCCATTGACATTGAACTTCTTGCCCAAGCTAGAACAGCCCTTTGATCTGTATGAATTGACAATTAGAAAGTAAAAATGAAAATTAAAAAAAATGGAAGTAATTTTTAAAATTAGATTAATGATTTTTATATCACAGTAGAGAATTAGTTTTAAAACAGCAAAAATCATAAAGAGACAAACAGGAACATGATGAACCTTCTTACCAGCATGACACGGTGGCATGCACAATCAAAAGCGGGTTTGATTGCCGAATATCATTTGTTTATGTCGATAATTAAATATTGAGATTAAGGGGCAGTTCGTATAAAAATAATTAAATAAGGCAATAGTCCATTTGAACTTTAAAGGTATATTATAAAAAGAATATTCTTTATCTTCAAAGTCAAATTAGTACTGCATTATCTAGTTCATGTTTTCCTTACACTGTAAATTAATCAGAACCACCAACTCTTCAAATTACGGCCTACAATATCACATCAAATTTCAACCTGACCTTGATTTCGTCAAATTCCTAGATATTTCCTCATAGAAAACATGTGGCCTCGGAGGTCTTCTATTGGTATGCAAATGAAGGGTCACTTTCATGGTTATTAATTTCTAAATTGAAACTTATTGTCCAAGCATTTGATCCATTATATTGACTTTGGCCTGGCCACGACCTTTGCATCTTGAGCTCATCAAAGAAATGGCAGAAGTGAAGCTACACGGATTCTGGGCTAGTCCTTTTAGTCATAGAGTGATTTCGGCATTGAAAATCAAAGGTGTAGACTATGAATACATAGAGGAAGACCTTTCTAACAAGAGCGAACTGCTGTTGAAGTACAATCCTGTTTACAAGAAGATCCCTGTCCTTGTCCATGGCGGCAAGCCGATTGCTGAGTCCCTCGTCATCCTTGAATACGTCGAAGAAACCTGGCCGGAGAATCCATTGCTCCCAAGTGATCCTTATGAGAGAGCCATGGCTCGATTTTGGATTCAATTCGTAGAAGACAAGGTGATTTTGACTCTTTCATTATCTCCATTGAGGCATTGACCTATCATTCTTTTCTTTTATGTTATTGTTAACAATTATCAAACTTTACAATGATCCTAGAGTCCGGTTTTCCGTCCATTTTTTCTATCAACCGGTGGAGAGGAGCAAGAGAAAGCAGCAAAGGAATTGTTGGAAATGCTGAAAATTATACAAGAGAAAGCTCTTGGGGAGAAGAAGTTTTTCGGTGGTGATACCATTAATTTAGTGGACATCTCCTACGGAGTGCTGGCCTATTGGCTCAAGATCATGCAAGAAATAATTGGCGTTAAGGTGCTGGAACCAAACACCTTGCCTCGACTGCATGAATGGGCTTAAAATTTCATGGAAGTTGCTGTCATCAAAGAAACAATCCCTGATCGTGATAAAGTGTTGGCTCATATGAGAGGCGTGAGGGAGAAGATTGTTGCTGAACAGTTTAACAAATAGCATAAAAAGGCTTCACACTAGCTAGCCTTCTGGAAAATTGATTGTCCTAAACTTGGCAGCTTGGGATGCTTATATAAAGCTATATATATATATATATATGTAATCTGCTTAGTTATGCTATGTTGTATTAATTAAGCATCAAATAATTGAATTCTATTGTATAAAAGCAGAACTTTTTTTGGTTTTATGGGAGGATTAATTTTACAAGCCCATGATGATCAGGAAAGAAATGGGTATTTTTGGAATTTAAGAAAGGGAGGCCATGAAAGCTGGGAATTTTAAGCTGGTTCTGTTTCGTTAGAACAAAGAGAGACAGAGCGAGAGAGAAATTTTGAGAAAAATAAGGAGGACCAAATTAAAGAATTTTTTTTTTCTTCTAAATAATTATGGCGGTTTTACTTGCTATTATGCCACGTTAGGGCACCGGTTAAGAAAATGACAAATGTCATAATGATTAATACTAGTTAATTTTTTAATTTTTTTATTAAGTGTTTTGTAACTTATTTGATTTTAAATAATAATATAAAAATTTATTAAAAATAAATAAAAATATAAGACTTGTTTGTATTTTTTTTTCAGTGGAGAAGTTATAATATTAAATTGGAATCATCATAAGAAAACATATTCCCATCATATCATATAATAATAAATTTTTAACTCCCACTAGAGGAGTATTATGAGCAACATAAGAAACATCAAATAATTAAATAAAAAATTAAAAACAGATTTGATTTTTGACATAATAATCAAATAAGCTCATAAATTATTTTAAAAAATTAAATAAGCCTTTATTCTTTTATTGTATTCAATCAAAACTTTGTATTTTTATTTTTTATCAAATAAGTTTTTATAACAAATGATTAACTAATTATCATTAGTTAAAATACTTATTATCATTCTATAACCACATACCATTAACATGGCATTGATGCAAATAGTAAAAAATATCATATGAACATGTTATTATATCAAATTAGTATGTCACGCCATCATCAATTTTAATATATCAGTATGTCACACCATTATCAATTATGATATGTTAACATGATACATCAGCACCACGCGATATAAAATAATAAGTGACATTTTGACTAAGTTAATTATTAGTCATAAAAGTTTATTTGACTCAAAATAAAAATATAATGACTTATTAGGCTTCAAATAAAAGTATAAAAACTTAATTGAATGTAATAAAAATATAAAAACTTATTTGAATTTTACTAAATAGTTTAAGGACTTTTTTAAATATCATACCTTAGATTATTTTTTTTATAATTTAAAAACTTTTTCAAATATTATGATCTTTGTCTTAAAAGTGAAATTGATCCTACATTATCTAGTTCATGTTTTCCATATATCCTCACTATAAACTAATTAAATCATGAACTCTTCAAATTAGGGCCTAAGACATCATATCAAATTTCAAGCACATCCTAGCTATTTTCCCACTACAAACATCTTGCCCAAGATGTATAAATTGGTGGTATATATTGTTTTGAATTATACGTCTATTATAGAACATATGATAAAATATGTGACAGAATACGTTGTAAATAGTTGACTTACAAATGATGTGGCTGAATGCATGACAACTGATGCGTTAGATAAGTTGTCATAATAGAAGATGTCAATACACAAACAATCAACACTGTGGTAGAAAGCATCAACATGGGTGGGGTGTGTGAAATAGAGATTTTTAATATTTGGGGGCTTTGATATCATGTTATGAACAAATTTATCATAAAGATGAAAATAGTGTGTGTTATGTGTATATGTGTATATGTAAAATGTGTCAATACATGGACAATTGGTGTTGTGATAAAACATATCAATATGGTGGGATGCGTGAAACAGAAATTGTTGATGTCCAAGGTGACTTTGATATGATATTACCAAAAGATTTGTTATAAAGGTGAATAAAGTATAGTCTAACTGTATCATTATCTTTAACAGTTGATATTGATTAAAAGAGAGTGAAGGAAAAATAAAACTTTGGTGAGACCATCCGGTCCAAAATATTGTGGATTGAGAAAATATAGGCTAGATTAGGCTAGTTATTTTTTACATGAGAATTAGTTCTAAAACAGCAAAAATCATAAAGAGACAAACAGGAACATGATGAAACTTCTTACCAGCATGACAGGGTGGCATGCACAATCAAAAGCAGGTTTGATTACCAAATATCATTTGTTTATTTCGATAATTAAATATTGAGATTAAGGGGCAGTTGGTATATAAATAATTAAATAAGGCAATAGTCCATTTGAACTTTGTTTTATTCATTCCAAGAGGCAGGATATCGAAATTTTCATGCAAAGGTATATTATAAAACAATATTCTTTATCTTGAAAGTCATATTAGTACTGCATTTTCTAGTTCATGTTTTCCTTACACTGTAAATTAATCAGAATCATCAACTCTTCAAATTAGGGCCTACAATATTACATCAAATTTAAACCTGACCTTGATTTCGTCAAATTCCCAGATATTTCCTCATAGAAAACATGTGGCCTAGGAGGTATTCTATTGGTATACAAATGAAGGGTCACTTTTATGGTTATTAATTTCTAAATTGAAACTTATTGTCCAAGGATTTGATCCATTATATTGACTTTGGCCTGGCAACAACCTTTGCATCTTGAGCTCATCAAAGAAATGGCAGAAGTGAAGCTACATGGATCCTGGGCTAGTCCTTTTAGCCATAGAGTGATTTGGGCATTGAAAATCAAAGGTGTAAACTATGAATACATAGAGGAAGACCTTTCTAACAAGAGCGAACTGCTGTTGAAATACAATCCTGTTTACAAGAAGATCCCTGTCCTTGTCCACGGCGGCAAGCCGATTGCTGAGTCCCTCGTCATCCTTGAATACATCGAAGAAACCTGGCCGGAGAATCCATTTCTCCCAAGTGATCCTTATGAGAGAGCAATGGCTCGATTTTGGATTCAATTCGTAGAAGACAAGGTGATTTTGACTCTTTCATTATCTCTATTGAGGCATTGACCTATCATTCTTTTCTTTTATGTTCTTGTTAAGAATTATCAAACTTTACAATGATCCTAGGGTCCGATTTTCCGTGCATTTTTTCTATCAACCGGTAGAGAGGAGCAAGAGAAAGCAGCAAAGGAACTGTTGGAAGTGCTGAAAATTATAGAAGAGAAAGCTCTTGGGGACAAGAAGTTTTTCGGTGGTGATACCATTAATTTAGTGGACATCTCCTACGGAGTGCTGGCCTATTGGTTCAAGAACGTGGAAGAAGTAATTGGCATCATGGTGCTGGAACCAAACACCTTGCCTCGACTGCATGAATGGGCTCAAAATTTCATGGAAGTTGCTGTCATCAAAGAAACAATCCCTGATCGTGATAAAATGCTGGCTTATTTGAGACGCGTGAGGGAGAAGATTGTTGCTGAACAGTCTAACAAATAGCATAAAAAAGCTTATCAGTTTAATATCTGATACGTGGGCCATTGGTCCACGTGATATTAAATTAATTTTTTTAGGGGGAGAGCCCATAGGAAAAACAAAAATAGCATAAAAAAGCTTCATACTAGCTAGCCTTCTGGAAAATTGACTTTCCTAAACTTGGCAGCTTGGGATGCTTATCTAAAGCTATATATATATCTAATCTACTTAGTTATGCTATGTTGTATTAATTAAGCATCAAATAATTGAATTCTATTGTATAAAAGCAGAACTTTTTTTGGTTCTATGGGAGGATTAAGTTTACAAGTCCATGATGATCAGGAAAGAAATGGGTATTTTTGGAATTTAAGAAAGGGAGGCCATGAAAGCTGGGAATTTTAAGCTGGTTCTGTTTCGTTAGAACAAAGAGAGAGAGAGAGAGAGAGAGAGAGAGAGAGAGAGAGAGAGAGAAGAAATTTCAGAAAAATAAGGAGGACCAAATTAAAGAATGTTTTTTTCTTTCTTCTAAATAATTGTGATGGTTTTACTTATGCCATGTTAGGGCACCGGTTAAGAAAATGACAAATGTCATAATGGTTAATACTAGTTAGTTTTTTAATTTTTTATTAAGTGTTTTGTAACTTATTTGATTTTAAATAAAAATATAAGACTTTGATTGTATTTTTTTTTTCAATGGAGAAGTTGTAATATTAAATTGAAATCATCATAAGAAAACATATTTCCATCATATCATATAATAATAAATTTTTAACTCCCACCAAAGGAGTATAATGAGCAACAAAAGAAACATCAAATAATTAAATGAAAAATTAAAAACATATTTGATTTTTGACATAATATTCAAATAACCTCGTAAATTATTTTAAAAAATTAAATAAGCTTTTATTTTTTTATTTTATTCAATTAAAATTTTGTATTTTTATTTTTTGTCAAATAAGTCTTTATAACAAATGATTAACTAATTATCATTAGTTAAAATACCTATTATCATTCTATAACCACATAGTATTAACATGGCATTGATACAAATAGTAAAAAATATCATATGAACATGTTATTATATCAAATTAATATGTCACGTTATTATCAATTATAATATATTAGTATGTCATACCATTATCAATTATGATATGTTAGCATGATACATCAGCACCATCCAATATAAAATAATAAGTGACATTTTGACTAAGTTAATTATTAGTCATAAAAGTTTATTTAACTCAAAATAAAAATATAATGACTTATTAGGCTTAGAATAAAAGTATAAAAACTTAATTGAATGTAATAAAAAAATAAAAACTTATTTGAAGTTTACTGAATAGTTTAAGGACTTTTTTAAATATCATACCTTAGATTATTTTTCTTAATAATTTAAAAACTTTTTCAAATATTATGATCTTTGTCTTGAAAGTGAAATTGACCCTACATTATCTAGTTCATGTTTTCCATATATCCTCACTGTAAACTAATTAAATCATGAACTCTTCAAATTAGGGCCTAAGATATCATTTCAAATTTCAAGCACATCCTAGCTATTTCCCCACTAAAAACATCTTGCCCAAGATGTACAGATTGGTGGTATACATTGTTTTGAATTACATGTTTATTATAGAACATATGATAAGGTATGTGACATAATACGTTATAAATAATTGACTTACAAATGATGTGACTGAATACATGATAACTAATGGGTTAGATAAGTTGTCATGATAGAAGATGTCAATACACGAACAATCAACACCGTGGTAGAAATCATCAATATGGGTGGGATATGTGAAATAGAGATTTTTAATGTTTGGGGGCTTTGATATCATGTTATGAACAAATTTATCATAAAGATGAAAAAAGTGTGTATTACGTGTATATGTATATATGTAAAATGTGTTAATACATGGACAACTGGTGTTTTGACAAAAGATATTAATATGGTGGGATGTGTGAAACAAAAATTGTTGATGTCCAAGGTGACTTTGACATGATGTTACCAAAAGATTTATTATAAAGGTGAATAAAGTATAGTCTAACTGTATCATTATCTTTAATAGTTGATATTGATTAAAAGAGGGCAAAGGAAACAAATAAAATAAAAATTTGGTGAGACCATCTGGTTCAAAATATTGTGGATTGAGCAAATATGAGTTAGATTGGATTGGTCTATTTTTTACATAGACCATCAAAATTTCAATCCAGCCCAACCCAACCCTCGTTAATCCATGAGTCAAGTTAGGCCAGCCCACTAATTTTTTTCAAAAAATATTCATTTTCATAATTTTACTTAACAAACTCCTTATCAATAAAATTATTTTATGATTTAATCTATAAATTGAATAATAAAAATATATTACAAACAAATAAATTATATGAAACATAAATTAGCAAATAAATTATATCAAAGGTAAATAAAGTTTCAATTTTTAACATAAACTACAATCTCATAAACATAAGTAAAACATTTAAATCTTATTTGAATGGTAATAATGTCTCAAAGTTTGAATCATTATCATTTAATATTTATTACCATAAAAGAAAAAGAGATAATCAGTTTCAATCTTAACTAAAACTATTAATTTGACAAGTAAAAGTTGAAGACATTGAAATATATAAAATAAATAGTAATATTAGTAACTAAATTATTAATTTTATATAACTAAATATATAAAATTATTAAATTAACTAAAATTATTAATTTAATTTTTTTCTTCTATCTTGGAGGGTTAGCCCACATCAACATGAGATAACTCACTGATCAGATAAGTAGCCCATTTAAGCTCGATTTTAATATGGATATGAATTTTCAAATCCTAGCTCACTTAATTTTTAATAAAAAATGAACCAACTCAATAGATCAGGTCCATTTTAACAGGTTTCCATAGGTAAATCGGATAGAAGAGTCTTAACACTTGAATCAAAATATTCTTGAACAAGAAAAGATTCACTTTCATGGGTATTAATTTCTAAATTGAACCTTATTGTCCAAGCATTTGATTGATGCATATAGAGACTTTGGCCTGGCAACAGACTTTGCTCCTTGAGGCTGGAGCTCATCAAAGCAATGGCAGAAGTGAAGCTACACAGATTCTGGGCAAGTCTTTATAGTCATGGAGTGATTTGGGCATTGAAAATCAAAGGTGTAGACTATGAATACATAGAGGAAGACCTTTCTAACAAGACTGAACTACTGTTGAAGTACAATCCTGTTTACAAGAAGATCCCTGTCCTTGTCCATGGCGGCAAGCCAATTGCTGAGTCCCTCACCATCCTTGAATACATCCAGGAAACCTGGCCGGAGAATCCATTGCTCCCAAGTGATCCTTACGAGAGAGCCATGGCTCGATTTTGGATACAATTTGGAGCAGAGAAGGTGATTTTGACCCTTTCACCCTCTTCCTTTAGGCATTGACCCATCATTTTATTCCTTTATTTTTCTATTTCCTTTATTAATTTCTTGTTAAGAATAACTTCCAAAAAAAATTCTTGTTAAGAATAATCAAACTGTATTTTGATCGTAGAGTCCGGTTTTCCGTGCATTTTTTCTATCAACCGGTAGAGAGGAGCAAGAGAAAGCAGCAAAGGAATTTTTGGAAGCGCTCAAAATTATAGAAGAGAAAGCTCTTGGGGACAAGAAGTTTTTTGGTGGTTATACCATTAATTTGGTGGACATCTCCTATGGAACGCTGGCCTATTGGTTCAGGAATGTGGAAGAAATAATGGGCGTTGGGGTGCTGGATACAAACACCTCACTTCGACTGTATCAGTGGGCTCAAAATTTCTTGGAAGTTTCTGTCATCAAAGAAACCATTCCTGATCACGACAAAATGTTGGCCTACGCAAGACATGTGAGGAAGAAGTTTGTTGCTGGGCAGCTTAACAAATAGCATTAAATAGCGTCATACTAGCTAGCCTTCCTGAAAATTGATTTTCCTAAACTTGGCAGCTTGGGATGCTTATCTAAAGCTATATATAAGTAATCTGCTTTGTTATGTTTTATTGTATAAATTAAGCATCAAACAAATGAATTCTAGTGTATAAAAGCAGCACAACTTTGGGTTTTGTGGGAGGATTCTTTGTACACGTCCATGATGGTCTCCTCATGGCTTATTTATTTAGGTTAATCTAAAGTGAAGGTTTTGTGAATTTAATGCCTGTATTTGCTTTTAAATTTATGTAATGGGTATCCCAGTTTTATATTAATGAATTATTTATCAAAAAGTAATCTTGAGTCAAATAAATTTGTTGAAGGAAAAGGGTTGTGTGAC
Source organism: Theobroma cacao (assembly GCF_000208745.1). NCBI lineage: Eukaryota > Viridiplantae > Streptophyta > Magnoliopsida > Malvales > Malvaceae > Theobroma > Theobroma cacao. The sequence goes on from NC_030853.1 coordinate 27,073,674, forward strand.
TTCAATGCAAATTATATAGCAAGATTTGCCTTTTTAAAAATATCATGGACTTGAATGGATGTTTATTTTTTAAAAAACTCTAAATCATCTATAATGACAACTATAAAATTATTAACAAATTATATTGTTTATTGATGACCAAGGCTGGATCTGCTCTCCACTCGTTTATCCAATCCACAGGAGATGAAGAGCAAGAGACAGCAGCTAAAGAAGGCTTGGAAATGCCTAAGAAGAGCAGGCTCGTGAGGACAAAAAGATCTTTTGGTGGTGATGCTACAAATTTTGTGGGCATATGATATTGAGTCTTGCCCATTGGTTCAAGAACGTAGAAGAAGCAGTAGGTATAAAGATCATTGGAACCAATTACTTTACCAAATCGCATCAATGGAGTGAGTTAGAATTTCATGGAAGTTCCAGTCATCAAACAAAACGTCTCTCAAACTGTGCGAATGTTGGCCTATATGAGACGCATGAGGGAGATGGCTCTGTTTCAGCGCAGCTTCATCAGTAGCTTCAAAGCTACCTCCTGGAAATTTGATTTAAAGTTCACTTCATCCTGGACTCTTGTTTCTCACTTTTGTCCATTTTTGAACGAAACAAAAGCAAGGTGTCCAAGTTATTTATTCCTAATTTTCTCCTTTACCCGTATTGTTTCATAGTAATTTGATTAAATTAATCATTAATTATAAAAATTTATTTAATTCAAAATAAAAATATAAAAATTTATTTAATTCAAAATAAAAATATAAAATTAAATTTAATATAATAAAAAATAATAATTTATTTCTATTTTCTTAAATGGCTCGCAAGTTTTACCAATCTATTATTAGCTTTTTATTTTTCATTGCAAAACCAACAACCTTAATTTTTTAGTGTAAAGAAATTCCAATGTGGATAATAGATCTTCAACCTTAATGAAAATGTAACACTTTAAAATTTTTTTAAATTATTTAATAGAATTTAAATAAATTTTGGTTTTTCTCTTATATTTAATCAAATTTTTATATATTTATTTTAAATTAAATAATTTTTTTATAATTAAAAATTAATTAATTATTATTAATTAAAAATTTTATTATAAATTTACATTAAACATAACACACTGATGTGATGTTGATACGATTACGATATGCAGAGCGAAAGATATCATATCTTCATGTCATTATATTAGATACTCATTTGCTTTCGTTTTTTCTTTGCTGTTAAATCTTTAAGCAAAAGTGCGAAACAATCACGATAAAAAACAAAAAAAAGCCGAAAAATAGGAAGGGTCCAAGTTCATGGTCCACCCAAGTCACGAAGATACCAACACACCTAGTTAAAACGTGTCAACCTCAGAAACATGAGGTAGTACATTCTTTCATACATTAAGGAGTAACTTTATCGCATTGATCCCACCCAAAAATTTCACTTCAAACAACTTACTATATAATTTTGAAAAATATAGAAAATCTCAAAAAAAAAAAAAAAAGAAGCAGGGAGATCTGTCGAAAACAGAAAAAAAAAAGAATTTTAATATATTTTCCCACGCTTCCAACGAAGAAAAACAGCTCTCCTTCCTTCTTTCTCCGATCTGATCGGTCCTCCCGCCTCCTTTCATTATTTTGTTTCAATTTATTTCATTTCATTTTAGGGTTTTCTTTTTAATATCAAAAATTTTCAAATTCACCCTACCGTTACTAATTCTTTCCTATATTTCTCGCTCATTTATCGACTCTCGTGTCTATTGATCTGCTTCGAATCTCAATTCTTGGGGGATTTTCTTTGTGGAATCTTTGTCGGTGAACTCGATAATTTCTTAATCTTAATTTTTGTTGTTTTTGATTGGCATTCCTTTTGTGAATTAATGGGGGTAAGAATTGGGAGTTAGAATCGTTAGATTGACGAGATTTTGACGGGGTTTTTGGGAAATGGCGTCCGCTCAGGTCTTGCCTAGTTCGCGGAAACAAGAGCATTTAGAAGCTGGGAAGCGTAGGGTACGTTATTGTTATTGTTCATTGTTTTTCCTTTATTGATTTATTTTGATATTTTTCTTTTAGTTGTTTCTGTTTTGAAATATGATTAATCGATTTGGTAATTGAATCTGTGACTCATTAAATTTTACGGTTTTATTATTGTAAATTTTTAAATGGTTGTTTGCAATGGAGTTTGTTATAACTAAATTTCGGGTGCAAGCATCATAGATTGCACTTGGATTTTTGGTATATCTGGTCACTGATTTAGGATGTCAATTTCAAACTAGGACTAGAATTAAAAGTTTATTTTGGTATTCTCAGATATGATCTGTAGTATTTACATTGTTTTAGCGATTTTTTGGTCCATCATAGCTGGAATTGAGGGTATATGGAATCAATTATTTTGTTAGATTAGACCTTTGGGAAGTTGCACTGCTGTAATGCCTTAAATATTTTCTTTGTAATCATGTAAGGTAATGCCATTGGCGCTAAAAAAGATAATAGGCTAGGGTTTTAGTTTTTGCCCTTAAATTAGATTTGAGAGCTTATTTGTGTCATTACATTTGAATGGAGAGCTATGCTAGGGTTTGTATTCAAGCTAGAAAGGATGAAGAAGCTTCTTCTGATGCTATACCAAAGCAAGAATTGCTTGCCTGAAACTTGAGACTAATTATTTCAAATGAACAGTTCATCTGAGTTATGTAAGTGATAGTGTTGGAGTTTAAAATTGCTGCTATGCTTTTTTTCCTGAGTGATGCATGAGTTGGAGCATTTCTGGTTGTTTAGAGTTCTTCTTCTGTTGTTCAGGTCATGCTTTTCTGTCGATGCTGTTTAACCAAATTTTTCGTTTTCATTAATTTTTTTTAATGATTGGTTCCGCAAAAGTAAAGGAAATTACATTCTACTGTTGTATGTTTAATTCTGAATGCTTGACTGTATTGCGTAGTCTGGTAAGTTAATATCCTCCTAATTTATCCTGTTGTTTGATTGAATTTTTTATAATTTTTATTCTGGATTTATGCTCTCAATAAAAGTTTCAGTTACATGTTTTTACATAAATGGAAATTTAAAAAAGAACGAACAACTTGTCAGGTTTACATATCATGTGCTTTTACAATTAATACCTCCTTCCATCTTGCAGCTTGAGGAATTTCGTAAGAAAAAAGCAGCTGAGAGAGCCAAGAAGGCAGCATCTACCACCCAAACTCAGGCTTCAGACATTAGCTTAAATGATAAACATCAATTAGAAACTGAAAATGTGCGAATCACTGACTCAAATGGTGCTGGTACATCTGATGGACCTGATCCCTCTTCCGTAAATATAATTAACAATAACAACAACAACAACAAAACAACTGAAGTTTCCCTTGAAAGTCAGCGAGCTTACTCAAATGATACACTTGCTATCCCATCTTTTTTAGCAAATGATTATAATTCGTCGTCTACAGAAGTGCACATGCATGCAAATAGTCAAGAAAATGAGAAATATGGTGCTTCATGGAATGGTGGGCCGTTGTTTAATAATAGCGTACAGATAAAACATATGAGTAATGACTTTCAAGAACCCAAGTCAAAAGAAGATGATGGTTCAATGAAGTTTTCTACAGTTGTAAATCGTAATTCTTCTGAAGATTCTGTTACTAAAATATCTCCACAAAGTTCACTGCAAAGTAAGGCCAGTGAAGGCAGCTTGCTTGGTAATAACCATGTGCTATCTTCTTTCTATGAAGTTAATGTTGAATTTATGAGCTCTTGTGCTGAATATACTTGCTTCTAATGACCAGGGTTTCAATTTTATGTTGTTATTTATAATTTTCTTGTTCTATGGAACTGACCAGTATCATGTGTTCTGTGGTTTAATCATAGACTCTACTGAATCTACCTCGGGTGCAACAAAGTCTGTCCCTGAAGTTGGGCAGAACTTTCAAGGCAGTGCAGAATTTAGAGAACCTATGATTTATGATTTTGGGGAAAGAAAATTTAGCAGTTCAGCCAGTGGTTTTCCGAATGTGCATGCTCCAACCATGCAAACATCTGGATCTTCAGTGTTTACTTTTGATGCCAGAAGTTCCTCTAGTCACATGCCACTGCATTCAGTCACAAATGATTCTAGTTCTAGGAGATCTCGTCCATCTTTCCTTGATTCTCTTAATGTATCCAGAGCTTCTTCCGGTTCTCATTTTCAACATAATGAACCTACAAAGAGTGCAATTGCTTCCCATAGTTCACAACTTAGCAGCATCAGTGCCCTAGGATCATCCCCTTTTGAGAAACCATCAACCGAAGGTGAAACTATGGGAACTTTCTCCAAGCTAGGATATCCCGATTTTCCTGGTGCCAATGAGTATTCTGGTAATTTTTCAGTTCCTGCCAGTAATAATGGTGACCTCTTGCGACTTAATGTTACTAATGTGAATACCTTGGATAAGAAGCATGAGTTCTACTCAACCAAACAGAATGAGGACTTTGCTGCTTTGGAACAGGTACTCATATTTTTTCTTGTTGAGTTTCCTATCGGTGCCACTCTTACCAGCTTTGTGATATTCTTCTGTTTTCTGGTTCATCCCTTGCCTGAATTATACTGTTTAGTGCCTGTAAGAATGAGTTTGTTAATTACATGGACATACATTTTGTGCAGTGCACATTTTGATGCCTTAGAAATGTGGATTTATTTTTTTGTGAATTGTTAGACATGAAATATACTGGAGAAGAAAGGTTTGTGGGTCTCTAGAATGCAAAATAAAAAGGGCCTCTGGTTATCGGGCTAATGTGCTTAAGTATCCAATGCTGCTCTTGGAGGTGACAAATCCTGGTGGGAAGTTTAGAGCTTAATTGAGGATGAGGCTGATTCTTTTTGATTTATTGTTCCTTTATGGTGAAACAGTAGATAAGTATATTTGCATCCTAAACACCGTCTTGTATCTGTGGGGTGCTTGTTGGAGTAAGGTGTGGTTAGATTGGAGGATTGGTTTGTATATCAAAAGGCAAGGAGTGGCCTCCTGAGGATTTCACTTATGATGCACTGTTTCAGATTTGAAGACTAATGACATGTTGGTTTCTTAGAGACGACCAAATAGTAATGTCTGGTATCTGTGGGGTGCATGCCGGAGTCAGGTGTGGTTAGGTTGGAGGATTGGTATGTTTGTATATCAAAAGGCAAGGAGGAGTAGCCTCCTGAGGATTTTACTTGTTTTGCACTGTTTCATATTTGAAGACTAATGGCATGTTGGTTTCTTAGAGACGAGCAAATAGTAATATCTGGTGCAAGATTTCCAAAAAGCCAACTTCCTTCTATGTTTGAAGTTTTTAATACGCACGTACTCACACATATCTTTTGATGTAGAAAAATTTAATTTTTCATATGTTATTTATCATGTTGGAGTTGTTTATTGACTTTTTCCTGGATATCTTGTTTTGACTTGTTTATCTATATATTGCTTTTATTCTGCAGCATATTGAAGATTTGACTCAGGAAAAGTTTTCACTGCAACGAGCTCTTGAGGCCTCACGTACATTAGCCGAATCTTTGGCTGCTGAAAATTCATCCTTGACAGATAGTTATAATCAACAGGTTTGTTTGATATATACGGCATCACTAGCATATTATGGACAGTTGTCTAATGCTTTTGTTTAGGCTATAATGGGGATCTACTTCATCTTTGCCCTTTACATAATTATAAACAGCAGATATTATATTGGCAGTGTTGTAGTTTACTGGGATATATATATACTGATAACTTAAATCTGCTTTTCTTCTTCATGCTTAGTTCTGCAGCTATGTCATGAGGCAAGTGTACAGTGATTTTTAAATGTCCAAGCTAGAGTTTTTATGCCACCAAAAGTCTTAGAATCATAGTCTAAGACTGTGGGAGTGCATACTAGCTGCTGGGCACAATCAATAAAACAACTACTTTAAAAAAAAAAAATCTGCTTTTCGTCTTCAAAAGTTTCCGTGCATGAAAGCCCCCTAACAATCAGCTTTTTTTGGACATAGGAAAAGAGATTGTAATTTTGAAAACATTTCTGCATGCTCGTGAAAGAGATTGAAAATCTTAAAACAATATGGAAAATGACTCTATTCTTTGGAAACTTTCTTTAGTTTGTTTCTTAGTTTTTAATGTTTCTTATCTGAAGGGCACTCCGTCTCATTTAATTGCCTCCAATTACGATTTTGATTCCTTTTTAAAATCTATTTATTATCTATTGACATATTTTTCCTCCCCAGAGAAGTGTTGTCAACCAGCTTAAATCTGACATGGAGAAGTTACAGGAAGAAATCAAGGCCCAACTGGTAATATTTTGTTATAGTTTAGGGTACTGCTAATCAGCTTAAGTTGTTCACTGAAATAATTTAATCTTGCGTGGCTGCATATCGTGTCATTTATATCATATAGTTGATGTGGGGGTGTCTGTGTGGTGTGTTTCATGCGTGCACATATGCACATGGATTTCAGCCTTGTTTATTCTTTGATAAACTTTTATCTGAAAATTCAAAATCTACTGCTTTCTTCATTGCATTTTTAGTCAGACATGTTAACCAGAAAATGTAGTGAAAAGAACACTGAAATTACTGAGATTCTCTCCTCACTTGATGCTACAATGCTACCGATGCTGCTATACTGCTTTTTCCTCTGGCAAGGTTCAAAACAGCATTTAATAAGTTCCCCAATTCGAAATAAATTTCATGGTTGATATTGGGCAGGGGTGTGCTGAGAATTTGAGATTTATGGAGAGATTTTATAGCTATGTTTTGATGGGCATTATTCCTCATCAGAGGAGGAAGATGAGTAACATTTTTTTGTTTGAAGAGATATCTATTTTACTTTTAATCTATAAAAATGATCCACATGGAGGTTGTCTATTGCTCCTGGATTTCACCTCGTTGTCGTACATGATGGCTGATAAACTGCATTTGGTGTTGTAGTTCTGCTCATTGGGTTGTTTAGTGTATAGTTCTGCAAGTCCTTTGGTTGCAAAAGAATGGTGCATAGGATGCAGCTCAGGGGTTTTTGCTGTATTATAAAATGCCATGTAGTATGTTTGCCGTCTGCATTATTTTTTGTGTTCTTTGTTTCATGTTGTTTGAATCAGTGGGGAGCTTTAGAAGCCACAAAATTTCATTTTAAAGTTTTTGACATTTTATTTCAGCGTAATCTTTTGTTATTTTTCTTGATATGTCTGATGTTTGATGTTTGCAGGCGGAACTTGACTCCTTTAAAATGGAATATGCAAATGCACGACTGGAATGCAATGCTGCTGATGAACGTGCCAATATATTGGCTTCTGAAGTCATTGGTTTGGAAGAGAAGGTAGCAAATTATTTTAATGGGTGAAGGTTTTCTTCCTTTTCTTAATATCATTCTATATATTATAAAACTTCTACCTCTTTAGGTAATTTTGCCAAGAGATTGGCAAATCATCCTGTGTTTAATATGCATGGTTGTAATATGTGCTACACATTAAAGGTGTGTTTTAGGCATGTAAGCTTAAAGGTTTTTAAAGTGCCAGTTTAACTTGAATGCTCTCTTTTCTTTTTTCATATTGACTTAATGTTGTTAATTTGCTTGTTTTAGATGATACTATTAGCTTTTGGATTATCTCCTCTTCCATTGAATGTGTTTCTATGGCACCTGCTAGATTTAAATGTTTTTTAAATCCTTTTTGTAGGCACTTAGATTAAGGTCAAATGAGCTAAAATTGGAGAGGCAATTGGAGAACTCACAGGCTGAAATCTCTTCTTTCAAGTATGCTTTAATTTTTCTTTGATTCCAAAGGACTTGTGATCTATATGTTCAGCTTGAGTAGAATTCTTATTATTCTCCATAGTTCTCTGCTTATATACACATTCTGCATTCAAAAGTAACTTCTAGATTGTAATGCTCATGCATAATTCCCTGGTAGAGAATTAAAGGAGGTTATTGTTGCCATTATTAAACTGGTGCTTAGATTGTCTAAGAAATATTTATTCAATTAAAGTTTTACTAAGTTATCATGACATATCTATGCAAAAAGTAAAAGGAAAAACAAGAAATAAGAAAATTAAAAGTGAATCTTAAGTTTTTAGTAAATGCACTGAAATCATCATAGATGATATTAGAAAGTCAGTTTTATGTGCACTTAGGATCTCATTATGCTCTATGTCATTTTACCTCAGATCATTCTTTGGTTAGTAATAATTGGAGAGCTGATCCTCAGTATGTTTGGATTTTTTTTTTCTCTTAAGTACTATACCTTTACACTACCTTTTTTTGGGTATTAAATTCTGCTGCATTTGCCATGCAAATTATTGTTGTCAAGTGCCACATGAATAGAAAATTTATTTACAGTTAATCTTGTTGGAAAAAAAGAATTTTGAAAATGAAGTTGGAGGTGGGGTTGATTTTGTTTCTTCCACTTTCTATGATATTAACATGGGTTAGACTTCATTTGAATATATTTTCAAATTAAGTACTCTAATAATTTTAGAACTTCTTATGCCTTCTGAATCTTGCAGAAAGAAACTGTCAAGCCTAGAGAAAGAGCGTCAGGATTTTCAGTCAACTATTGAAGCTCTTCAAGAAGGTAAGTATGCTAATATCAGGTGTGTTTGTTTTTATGATATATATTTATATCGAAGTTTCTATATTTGTTTTCTATATTAGTCATATGTTTACTATGTCTTTTTCTTATTCATTTACACAGAGAAGAAGGTACTGCAGTCTAAGCTACGTAAAGCGTCTGCGAGTGGAAAGTCTATAGATGTTATTAAGACTCCTGCTAGTAAGAAGGACATGTCAACTTCAACAGAAGATCTTGGTAATGGTATCTCTTTTCCAGTTGCTGCATACATAAATTGCCATGTCTTATTTTACTGGACCAAAATCCAGTTGCATACTGTAGGAGGCTACTAAGCTTGTTCCCGATTCCAACATATTCTTGGTCAGAGTTGCATGAATTTTTTGCAAGGTCAACTTTTACTTAATAGTAGTCTACCCTTGCAAGTTGAGTAGACTTATTGAAACTTAGTGAGATGTAAAGACCAAAAACCCTTCTTGCTGGTCTACAATGTCTCTGGAATTTCTTGTATGGTATGTCATAGAGAGGTGGTTTGGTTGCATGAAATTGGGTATAGTATTATAATTTACATAATCTTAAAGTTAAAGGTACAGATCACTAGTTTGATGCATGCCTTGATGCCCTTTAGGTTTAGGTCATGCTGGTGTGTGTTAAAGCACAAGGGCAGATGTTGGGATATTACTTTTAAATGCCAAATATGAGTCGCCAGGTAATTTGGTTAAGAAATCACTTATTGATGCATAATGATCTAGGGTATTGCAAAAAGTGCCCTTTAATTTTCTTATGATCTTTGAGAAAATCTCAAGGATAACTATCAGATTTTTATTTTATTAAAACATAATTAAAATAATAAATTACTGTCTCTGCCCAAGAGTCCAGCATCACAATTCCATTTTTCTGTAAATTGTGAAGTAACTGGGCTACTGGGTGCGGTATTTTGTTAGTGTTCCTTTCAGGACCTTTGCTTGTCACATGAGTCTGAATTTAATATTTATGTATGTGAAAAGAAGTATAAATATCTTCATATACTAGATGCTCACTAATGAGTCTTTATTGGAAGCATTTGGTCTTGTGGAAGATTCAGATTAGGTAGTATTAGGATGATGGATAAAATACCTCAACTCTTCAATTTCGGAATATACTTGTTTCAGACAGAAGTCAGTCGCTTCAAAGTACTGTTTGATATAAGCATATCATCCTGTATAGCTGTACATATAAGGAAAAACTTATGAAAAACTAAAAGTACTTGTGCGAGACTAATAATAACATCCTTAACTGAAACTTTGAGTTTGAGCTACATGTAAGGAAATTGAATGCATGACAAGCATTGCACTGCATATTGACAAGCTGCCAGTGCTTTAAAGCAATTATGAGAAGCCTGATAAGCAATGTAAAATGACAATGGTTTCTTAAAGTTTCTTTGATTTTGCATGGTCCTTAATTGAGTGTTGAGTCTAGTTACTGAACTTTTGCAGCAAGCACGGACACTGCTTCTGATGACAGGGAAATGAATAACACTAATGATGCCTCTAGTTTGAGCTTGCTGCTTGAAGATGGACAATTTGAAGCTTCTTCTGTTTATATACCTCCTGATCAAATTAGAATGATTGAAAACATCAATTCTCTAATTTCTGAGGTAGCTTCTGTTCCATGATTCAGATCTTCTTGTGGGTTTTTAATATGGTTTTCTCCTTTTTCAATTGAGAAATTAAGTTGTTGAAGTTGGTGCCTAGATATACCTGTCATGATCATTAGAGGACCTTTTCTTGCAGTTGACATTGGAGAAAGAAGAACTGACACAAGCTTTGTCATCTGAGTTATCTCAAAGTTCAAAGCTGAAGGTAATTTACCTGAACTAGACATGTCAAAATTCAAGTGTTAGTATCAGTCTCATTTTGGTCTTACTGCTAGGTGCTGTCTCAGGCTTTACAGATATCTCTAAAAGATAAATTTTCAACTAGATATGTGGAATTGAAGAACATCTTTATTAATCAAGGTTCCTTTCTTTAGAGCTTGTTCTAATTATTATTGTTGATGAATGAAGGAGTTGAACATGGAGTTGTCGAGGAAACTTGAAGCTCAAACTCAAAGATTAGAGCTTCTGACAGCCCAAAATATGGCAAGTGAGCATATGCCAGCTAGACAACCTGAGTTTCGAATAATGCATGATAATACTCCATATGCTGATGAGGGTGATGAGGTACCACTTCTCTCGCTCTCTCTTATAGTAGCATGACCATGTATCATTAATTGTTAATCTAAGATAATTGGTTAATGGTAGTATTATGTTTTCTTTGGTGTGAGGACTGAGCCTTTGTATCATTGTTAATCTAATCATCGCTAAAAACTTCAGATATCAGAAATATTGAGGAGTTCCGAAGAACAAAAACATTAAACTCTAATAACTTTTTATTTTCCTCGTAGGTGGTGGAAAGAGTATTAGGGTGGATTATGAAGCTCTTTCCTGGTGGGCCAGCAAGACGAAGAACCAACAAGCGTCTTTCATACTGAATCCAGATATGTTGTCAAGCGAGGTCTATACTTGCATCGGCCTTTTTCGGGTTTGCCTTCCCTTGTTTTGGTGATGAGAGGGAGGTCGTGATTTGTATATTTTGAGTCAAATTATACAACCCATTCTTTATAATAGAAGGAAAATGAGTTTATCTCGAATCAAATTAGCATTGATTGGCAATAATCTAATTGTCAATTATTTGAGAGAAGACAATAATGCGTTAGAAATTTAAACAGTTGATTTTGTTGTCTTGACGGTGTTAAGGCCAAGGCTTCTTCAAGCCTTGGATGCATCTGGCCATAAGGAAAGGCCTTCGATGCAATATCCATCTATGTATACGGTTTGGACCATGTCCTCATTAAAAGTTTCATTCCAAAAATTGGTGTTACTGTTCTTGTTTTTAAGTGTTTATCTGATTATTATAATTTTTTTAATAAATATGTTTTAAGCTGTATGATATCACAATGCAATGAAATGCATTTGTTCATTCATTTTCTCCTTTTGTTCCAAATTGAATGTTGGTTTTGCATTTCTTTAAAGTTAAATTTAATTAACTTTGATTATAATTTTTTAAGAAATTGTGTGAAATTAAATTTTTTTTCAAAATTTAATTTTGAAATTATCACTCAAAAAAAAATTTACAAGAAATATTGGTTAAAGTTATTTTGTATGCCAAAAAAAGTTGACTTTTTTATCAGATATAGAAGAAATGTTTATTTTTTGGATAAAATATTTTTATTTTTTAAATTTTGATCAACATTTTAATTAGTTTTCAAAATAGATATTTTATCTAAATTTTTTTTTATTGGACATATAAGTCTAACAGTTAATCAATCGTTAATATTTTCGTTAATTTGTTAAGGTGGCTTAAGTAAAAAGATAATTGTATTTTTGATTAATTTTTATAATAATTATTATATTTTTTATTAATTAAAAAAAAAACTCCCCATGTGGTAGATTGGAGCTCCTTAAGGGGGCATCGGGGATCCCAAGGAAGCACCTGGTGCTCCCCAAATGGGAAGCCCGATCGGAGCTTCCTAAGGGAGCATCGGGCTCCCCATCTGGGGAGCACTAGGTGCTCCCTTGGGAGCTCCGATGTCTCCTTCCACCTCCTCCCTTGGCCGGTGCTCTCCTTTCTTGGTGAGCTGGAGAGTATCGTTCAGTGTTTTTTATTTTTTAAGAATATAATAATTTTTTAATTTAATAAAAAATAATATTTTAGTTATTTCATAATTTTTATTAACTATGTTTGTATTCTTAAGACAGAGCATTTATTTTAAAAATTAATAAATTTATTTTTAAAAAAATACCTTATCCTTATTTTTTTGACTAAATGAAGGAACTAATATGAAAATTGAAAGAACATAAACCTATGAAGTGTATGACCAACAGGTAATCAAGGCAGAGAGATACCAGTGTCTCATTTTGCTAATATCCATAACATGATAAATGAAACATAGAGTATTAAAAGGCAACGTTCCTGATGCTAGTTTCATTTAGATGCCAGCAACATCTCTCTGCGACGCTTTAATAAAGCAAACAGCTTATCACGATCAGGGAGGTTTTCTTTAATTATAGGAACTTCCTTGAAATTTTGGATCCATGACTGCAAACAAGGGAACTTGTGTGCTTCAAATATTTTTAGCCCTGCTGCATCTTCAATAACTCCCAGCCAGTGAGCAACTCCACCAAATGCCATGTCCACCATGCTAATCTTGTCTCCCCAAAGAATTTCTTCCCTCCGATCAAGCCATGGTCGTCAATGGTTTCTAACATTTCCAAGATGTCCTTTACTGCCTTCTCTTGCTCTTCGCCGCTGGCTCGATACATCTTTGAGATTGAGGGACTCTGCCAGTACCTGAGATAATATGGATGTCACTAAACAATGATCAACAAAAATGGAACATTTTTTTAAGTTTTTTAACATAAGAAGTCCAATATCCTGACTGCATTTTACAATATTAGCTAGCACCCTACAATATCATATACATCTAATCTAACCAAAGAAATCTGAAAGCTTAAACAATGAAAAATCATATGCACCAAAGCAAGAAGAATTAGCTTATCATCAGCAAATTTAATCCAAAAACGAGCCATTGCTCTCTCGTAGGGATCACTTGGCAGCAAGGAAGGTTGTGGCCATATCTCTTCAATATATTGAAGGATAATGGTGGACTCACATATTGGTTTTCCATCATGAACAAGCACAGGAATCTTCTTATGAACTGGGTTATACTGAAGAAGCAAGGGGCTCTTATTAAGGAGATCTTCTTCTATGTATTCATAGGGTATGCCTTTTAGTTTCAGAGCCCAAATTACTCTGTAAAAATATGGACTAGTCCAAGCTCCAAACAATTTCACGACAGCCATGATGGAGAGATCAATCAATCTGGTAGATCCTGGATGCCTTCAAAGTAATTTTATAATAATGATTAGAGGTCAAAGTCTACACCAAGGTAACCAATTCCAAATCATAAAAGTAAAGCTTAAGTTTAAAAAATAAAAAATTGACCTGAAGGAAGTACTAAATGTTTAAGAAAAGATGGAGACTTGACTTCAAAAGTGGATCTATCAATTTTTAATATATATGACTAAAGTTCTTGAAACGAGTGGGTTTAATTTTATTGTATCACATGCTTTGAATTGTGTTGTTCAGCTATATATGGATATGTCATACATGATGCAAGCTTAATTAATTGGTTTTGTATTTGAGTCCAAGGAAACTTCACCAGATCCTTCATCTTGTCAATTATTAATGAAGAAAGAATAGAAAACTGGATTACGTTAATTGATAAGAGACTTATTCTGTATTAATATGTTTAATTGATATTAAACTGGATTACGCTACTAACATCTTTTTTTTAAAAAAAATTATTTAGGGGCTTTCATTAATCTGTGGGGAGTGAAGAAGTTCCACCTACAGAATCACAATAAAAGAACAAGGTATTGGACACTACACCCAAACATGTATGGGCAAATTCCTCCAATACTCTGGCTGGATCAGAACAAAAGATCTTGAGCTTCCAATACTGAGCAAAAAACAGACTCACAGGGTCAAAGATTGTACATTTTGCACTTTTACATCAGCCCTGATGGAGATAGAGAAAGATAAACTAAAGTATGACTACACAAAGCTAAATTCCCAGAGACATGAGTTTTTACAAACAAAATTATCTAGATATATTTTCTGTTCAAAGTGCACACCCCACCTTCTTGGGCCCCTTTCATTCGACTTCTCCTTTATATATCATTTAGCTACCGGAGACATTTCCCTTTGACGCCTTAAGTAAGCAAACATCTCATCAAGGTCAGGGAGGTTTTCTGTGATGACAGGAACTTGCTTGAAATTTCTGAGCCATGCCTGCAGGCGGTGGAGCTTATGAGCTTCAAGTAGTTTCTCCCCTCCCAACCAATGAGCAAGTCCAAAGACAATATCCACCATGTTAATCGTGTCCCCACCAAAAAATTTCTTCTCACCAAGTGCTTGTTCTTCAACCATTTTTAGCATTTCCAAGCTATATTTCTCTGCTTTCTCCTGCCCTTGACCAACCATCCACATTACTGGACCCTGTAAAGAACCAAAGAATGGAAACATTTCATCAAGTTAGAAATTTCTTTTGCCAAGAAAAGTTAGAGGTCCCTGTTCTCTTACTAGATGACCAGAAACCTTATAAGTGATGAAGAACTGTACCTTATCTTCAGCAAATTTAATCCAAAATCGAGCCATGGCTCTCTCATAAGGATTACTAGGCAGCAAAGAATTTTGTGGCCATATCTCTTCAATGTATTCAAGAATAATCAAAGACTCGCATAGGGATTTCCCACCATGAAAGAAAACTGGTACTCTCTTGTGAAATGGATTGTGTTGGAGAAGCAAGGAACTCTTATTGCAGAGATCTTCTTCTACATAGTCAAATGCTATGCCTTTCAATTTCAAAGCCCATTTGACTCTGTAAGTGTAAGGACTAACCCAAGTTCCAAGCAGCTTTGCTTCAGCCATGTTTGAGATATCAGTTGAGTTCTTTCTTTCTTTCTTTTCTTCTTTTGGTACTTGGACCTATAACTTAAAATAGCAAAAGGCTCTCCAATTGAATTATAATAAATGAATGGATTCAAAGAGTACTTCGACAATTCCAGTAGTTGAAGTCAAGAGTCAAAAAAGTCAACAATATGCAAATTCAATATTGGTGGCTGAACAAATATTTGATGGATGGTTTTTGGAGGGAGGTAAGATTATATGTTAAATACTTAACCTCTACTCTGTTTGAGATCAATCAGGGTAAACAAAATGGACATTGGGTAATTAAAGAAAGTACATCTACCAGTAAAAGTAGAGCCAAGTTCCAGCAGATAACTTTTTATTTTTTCTTTTTGGTACATGTTCCGATGGATAATGAAAATCTATGTCTCTCGCTTTAACAAACGACCAAAATCAGGGAGGTTTTCTTTGATTTCGGGGACTTCCTTGAAATTCTTGGTCCATGCGTGCAGGCGAGGAAACTTGTGGGCTTCCAGTAGATTTCTGCCTAGTATTTTTTCAATGACTCCAGGCCAGTAGGCGAGTCCGCCAAAGGCTATGTCCACCATGCTAATCTTGTCTCCTCCGAAGAATTTCTTGTCTCCAAGGCCATGTTCTTCTATGGTTTTTAGCATTTCCAAGCTCTCCTCAATTACTTTCTGTCGTTCTTCGCCTCTAGTTCCACAAATTTTCCATACTATTGGACCCTGCTAGAATCAAAAGGCGACGTCAAATTAAACAAACTATCAATAAAAATAAAAATGGTAACGTTTTTCTGTTAGAACTATTTTGTTATGGAAACCTTATCATCAGCAAATTTGATCCAAAACCTGGCGATGGCTCTCTCATATGGATCACATGGCAGCAAGGAATTCTGGGGCCATATCTCTTCAATGTATTCAAGAATAACCGAGGACTCGCAAATCGGTTTTCCACTATGAATTAGCACGGGTATCTTCTTGTGAACCGGGTTACATTGGAGAAGCAAAGGACTCTTATTGGAGAGATCTTCTTCTATGTATTCATATGCTATGCCTTCCAGTTTCAGAGCCCAAATGACCCTGTAACTGTAAGGACTGAGCCACATTCCAAGCAGTTGCACTTGTTCCATGTTTGAGAGATCAATCAGAATGGGCAATGGCCTTGCGCATCTCTAGCTAGTCAAATTTTATAGTAATCAAAGAATCGGCAAGTGCTAAATTCCAAGACAAAATCGAATAAATAAAAATGGTTTTATATAATTGTTGTAGTCGAAATCGAGAGTGTTCATTTGTGATGAGCTGGTCATTTTCTCATGAGATAGAAATAGAATAATGAGGTATATGCCTTGAACGAATCATAGCACCATATTAGTGTCCAAAAACGGATAAAGAGAATCGGCCAGTCAAATATTAGATGATTTTCCCTTCAATTAATTTCTGAGATCTCAACTGAGTTGTTTTGTTTGGGATTTCATATTTGAATTCCATTTAGATGATCTTGCCCACATTTACCCAATTTCACCTTCTAATTAAAGCCAAGAATTAAGGAGCTAAATTTTCTAAGCAATATTTATACATAAAGGGCAGTAAATAGGCAGATTTCACCTACGCCAGAAATAATATAATCATTTCGTTTTCTTTGACTATTGACCAGTTCCACTACAGGACTAATCTTCTTTCCCAATTTCCCACTATAAAATATATGGAGGGTTTCGAAAAGGACAACCCGTTTTGGAATTCAACCATGGATTAACCGAAAAATATTAAAAATGTTTAAGCTGACTGTTTGAGTTGGTGCACTTCATTATTCTCTATAAATTGACTTTTAGAAGGCGTGCAATGCCTCACCGTTATCAGAATTTCAGATTGATCAAGAATCTGAATACTTGATCTCACTCACATGGCTGAAGTGAAGCTGCTTGCTGCATGGCCTAGTCCTTTTTATTATAGAGTGGTTTGGGCCCTGAAACTGAAAGGCATAGCATATGAATTCATAGAAGAAGATCTAGCCAACAAGAGTCCCTTGCTTCTCCAGTATAATCCAGTTCACAAGAAAATACCAGTACTCCTTCATCGTGGAAAGCCAATTTGTGAGTCCATGATCATTCTTGAATACATCGAAGAGATTTGGCCACAAAATTCCTTGCTACCAAGTTATCCCTATGACAAAGCCATTGCTCGTTTCTGGATCAAATTTGCCGATGAAAAGGTAAATCTTTTGCCTTCTAGACATGGGTTTGGAGCATATGCTATTCCTAATTTTCATTTCATTAATCTGAATTGTACAAGATCTACTTAATTGTTATTGATAATTTATTATTGCATCTTTGATTCTTACAGAGTCCAGCAATCTGGATGGTTTTCAGGACCAACGGTGAAGAACACGAGAAGGCGGTTAAGGACAGCTTGGAAATGCTAAAAACCATTGAAGAGCATGCACTAGGAGAGAAGAAATTCTTTGGGGGAGACAAGATTAACATGGTGGATATTGCTTTTGGACAACTTGCCTACTGGTTACCAGTTATTGAAGATGTAACAGGAGTGAAGCTACTTGAAGCTGGCAATTTCCCTCGTTTGCAAACATGGATCAAGAATTTCAAGCAAGTTCCAATAATCAAAGAAAACCTCCCCGATCGTGACGAGATGTTTGCTTTCTTCAAGCGCCGCAGGGAGATGACACTTGCTTCTAAATGACACCATTGTCCCAGAATCTATGTTCTGAATTTTCTCTATGCAATCTACTCATTTTATGGATATTACCTAGTGAAACAAATAACGAGTAGAAATTATGTGTCTTAGGCCTCAGTTAGTTAGCAGTAGCACCGAGGTCACTTTAGTTTCCATTGGGCAGGATATGAAATTCGATTGTCCTACATGGTTTATCTTGCATCATCCATGACGTATCTGAATTAACGGAGTTTGTAACCTTTCGAGTCAAAAGAGAACCTTCTGGGAAGTCCTCATGCCCCACGTTTTAACAGTTGAATAAGACTAAAGGCTGATGTGGGCTAGCCTCCAGGATAGAAGAAAAAAATTAAATTAATAATTTTATATATTTAGTTATATAAAATTAATAATTTAGTTATTAATATTATTATTTATTTTATATATTTCAATATCTTTAACTTTTACTTGTCAAATTAATAGTTTTAGTTGAAATTGAAACTCACTGTCTCTTTTTCTTTTATGGCAATGAATATTAAATAATAATAATTCAAACTTTGAGACATTATTACCATTCAAATAAGATTTAAATGTTTTACTTAAGAATGAAAATTGAGGAAGACATAAATGAGTCTTGAAGTTTTTATTTATTTAGTTATGTACTTATGTTTACGAGATTGTAATTTATGTTAAAGATTGAAATTTTATTTACCTTTGATATAATTTATTTGCTAATTTATGTTTGGTGTAATTTATTTGTTTGTAATATGTTTTTATTATTCAATTTATAGATTAAATCATAAAATAATTTTATTGATAAAAAGTTTGTTAAGTAAAATTATGAAAATGAATATTTTTTTAAAAAAATTAGTAGGCTGGCCTAACTTGACTCATGGATTAGTGAGGGTTGGGCTGAGCTGAAATTTTGATGGCCTATGTAAAAAATGGACTAGCTCAATCTAACTCATATTTTTTCAATCTACAATATTTTGGACCTGATGGTCTCACCAAATTTTTATTTTATTTGTTTCCTTCGCCTTCTTTTAATCAATATCAATTGATAAAGATAATAATACAGTTAAACTATACTTTATTCACCTTTATAATAAATCTTTTGGTAACATCATGTCAAAGTCACCTTGGACATCAACAATTTTTGTTTCACGCATCCCACCATATTAATATTTTTTGTCACAACACCAGTTGTCCATGTATTGACACATTTAACATATATACATATACACATAACACACGCTGTTTTCATCTTTATGATAAATTTGTTCATAACATGATATCAAAGCCCCCAAACATTAAAAATCTCTATATCTTGCGCAAGATGTTTTTAGTGGGGAAATAGCTAGGAAGTGCTTGAAATTTGAAATGATATCTTAAGCCCTAATTTGAAGAGTTCACGATTTAATTAGTTTACAGTGAAGATATATGGAAAACATGAACTGGATAATGTAGGATCAATATCACTTTTAAGACAAAGATCATAATATTTGAAAAAGTTTTTAAATTATAAAAACAATAATCTAAGGTATGATATTTAAAAAAGTCTTTAAACTATTCAGTAAACTTCAAATAAGTCTTTATACTTTTATTACATTCAATTAAGTTTTTATACTTTTATTCTAAGCCTAATAAGTCATTGTACTTTTATTTTGAGTCAAATAAATATTTATGACTAATAATTAACTTAGTCAAAATGTCACTTATTATTTTATATCGCGTGGTACTGATGTATCATGCTAACATATCATAATTGATAATGGTGTGATATACTGATATATTATAATTGATGATGATGTGACATACTAATTTGATATAATAACATGTTCATATGATATTTTTTACTATTTGTATTAATGCCATGTTAAAGCTATGTGGTAATAGAATGATAATAGGTATTTTAATTAATGATAATTAATTAATCATTTGTTATAAAGACTTATTTGATAAAAAATAAAAATACAAATTTTGATTGAATACAATAAAAGAATAAGGGTTTATTTAATTTTTTTAAATAATTTATAAGCTTATTTGAATATTATGTCAAAAATCAAATATGTTTTTAATTTTTTATTTAATTCTTTGATGTTTCTTATGTTGCTCATAATACTTCTCTAGCGGGAGTTAAAAATTTATTATTATATGATATGATGGAAATATGTTTTCTTATGATGATTTCAATTTAATATTACAACTTCTCCATTGAAANTCTTTTGATGTTTCTTATGTTGCTCATAATACTTCTCTAGCGGGAGTTAAAAATTTATTATTATATGATATGATGGAAATATGTTTTCTTATGATGATTTCAATTTAATATTACAACTTCTCCATTGAAAAAAAAAATACAATCAAAGTCTTATATTTTTATTTAAAATCAAATAAGTTACAAAACACTTAATAAAAAATTAAAAAACTAACTAGTATTAACCATTATGACATTTGTCATTTTCTTAACCGGTGCCCTAACATGGCATAAGTAAAACCATCACAATTATTTAGAAGAAAGAAAAAACATTCTTTAATTTGGTCCTCCTTATTTTTCTCAAAATTTCTCTCTCTCTCTGTCTCTCTTTGTTCTAACGAAACAGAACCAGCTTAAAATTCCCAGCTTTCATGGCCTCCCTTTCTTAAATTCCAAAAATACCCATTTCTTTCCTGATCATCATGGGCTTGTAAAATTAATCCTCCCATAAAACCAAAAAAGTTCTGCTTTTAGACAATAGAATTCAATTATTTGATGCTTAATTAATACAACATAGCATAACTAAGCAGATTACATATATATATAGCTTTAGATAAGCATCCCAAGCTGCCAAGTTTAGGAAAATCAATTTTCCAGAAGGCTAGCTAGTGTGAAGCCTTTTTATGCTATTTGTTAAACTGTTCAGCAACCCTCTTCTCCCTCACGCCTCTGATATGAGCCAACAGTTTATCACGATCAGGGATTGTTTCTTTGATGACAGCAACTTCCATGAAATTTTGAGCCCATTCATGCAGTCGAGGCAAGGTGTTTGGTTCCAGCACCTTAACGCCAATTATTTCTTGCATGATCTTGAGCCAATAGGCCAGCACTCCGTAGGAGATGTCCACTAAATTAATGGTATCACCACCGAAAAACTGCTTCTCCCCAAGAGCTTTCTCTTCTATAATTTTCAGCACTTCCAACAATTCCCTTGCTGCTTTCTCTTGCTCCTCTCCACCGGTTGATAGAAAAAATGCACGGAAAACCGGACTCTACGATCATTGTAAAGTTTGATAATTCTTAACAATAACATAAAAGAAAAGAATGATAGGTCAATGCCTCAATGGAGATAATGAAAGAGTCAAAATCACCTTGTCTGCTACGAATTGAATCCAAAATCGAGCCATGGCTCTCTCATAAGGATCACTTGGGAGCAATGGATTCTCCGGCCAGGTTTCTTCGATGTATTCAAGGATGACAAGGGACTCAGCAATCGGCTTGCCGCCATGGACAAGGACAGGGATCTTCTTGTAAACAGGATTGTACTTCAACAGCAGTTCACTCTTGTTAGAAAGGTCTTCCTCTATGTATTCGTAGTCTACACCTTTGATTTTCAATGCCCAAATCACTCTCTGACTAAAAGGACTAGCCCAGAATCCGTGTAGCTTCACTTCTGCCATTTCTTTGATGAGCTCAAGATGCAAAGTTTGTTGCCAGGCCAAAGTCAATATAATGGATCAAATGCTTGGACAATAAGTTTCAATTTAGAAATTAATAACCATGAAAGTGACCCTTCATTTGTATACCCATAGAATACCTCGTAGGCCACATGTTTTCTATGAGGAACTAGCTGGGAATTTGAGGAAATCAAGGTCAGGTTGAAATTTGATATAATATTGTAGGCCCTAATTTGAAGAGTTGATGATTCTGATTAATTTACAGTGTATGGAAAACATGAACTAGATAATGCAGTAATAATTTGACTTTGAAGATAAAGAATATTGTTTTTATAATATACATTTGCATGAAGATTTCGATATCCTGCCTCTTAGAATGAATAAAACAAAGTTCAAATGGACCATTGCCTTATTTAATTATTTATATACCAACTGCCCCTTAATCTCAATATTTAATTATCGACATAAACAAATGATATTTGCTAATCAAACCCGCTCTTAGAAGGTTCATCATGTTCCTGTTTGTCTCTTTATGATTTTTGCTGTTTTGAAACTAATTCTCTATTTTGATATAAAAGTCATTAATCTAATTTTAAAAATTACTTCCATATTTTTAATTTTCATTTTTACTTTCTAATTGTGATTAATAAGATAAGGTAAATAACTAAATTTAAAATAGCAAAAAACAATCCAATTGTAGTTGAAAATATTGATTTTTTAATTATTTTTCATTTCATATAAAAAAGAAAAAAATTAAGGATTTTCAAATTTAGTTATTATCCTTATTTCATTCATAATTTTATTTTTTGATAGACATTTACCATTTATTTACAATGTAAAGGTGGAGATAAAACATATACAACATTCTATAAAACTAAATGAGCCCTTAGTTATTATTTCATAAGGTTTGTTTACTGAGATTCTTTTTAATACAATTTCACACGCAAAAGTATGAACTAAGCATAAATCCAACACAGAACAAAATGAAACAAAAGCAAAATTCGATAGGAACATCCTTAAAATGCTGCATCGATGGACAGGCAAAAACACAAAATGTCTATATATATTTATATATATGCTATCCAAAATTCTTGCTATTATTTTATAGCTATCCAAAATTCCGAAGGACAAGGAGGATATTCAAATATAGTTACATTATATTACAAGGGTTAACCTGAGACGTTAAAAACAAACAATTCTCTAACCACTTTCATATGGGCCAGCAGTTTTGCTTTGTCAGGAAGATTTTCTTTGATCACAGCAACTTCCTTAAAATTCTTAATCCATTGGCGCAATTGGGGTAGGGTGCCTGGCTTCAACAATTGCAGTCCCATCACTTCTTCCATCCCCTCCACCCAGTGAGCAAGCACTCCAAATTCAATGTCAACTAAGTTTATAGCCTCGCCACCAGAAAATTTCTTATCCCCAAGGGCATGCTCTTCTAAGATTTTCAGCTTTTGAACTAGTTGCTTTCTTGCTTTCTCTCGCTCCTCTCCAGTAGTTTGGAATAGAGAAACTACGGTAGGACCCTGGATCATCAAAATATTTAGTTATTCTGTGGCATGAGGTAAACCAAAAACAATAAACTAGAATAGATTCTAAATGAAAATTAAGAATCAAGATGAAAAAGTTGAATTTCAGTGAAGTATGAGGGTAACCATTTCTTCTCCAAATTTGATCCAAAACCGAGCTATGGCCCTCTCATAGACATCTTGTGGCAGCAGGGGATTCTGGGGCCATGTTTCTTCAATGTATTCAAGGATGACCAGTGACTCGGCGATTGGTTTGCCATCATGAACGAGGACAGGTTTCTTCTTGTAAACAGGATTGTACTTTAACAGCAATTCACTCTTGTTGGGAAGGTCTTCTTCTACATATTCGTAGTTTATCTCTTTCAGTTTTAGTGCCCAGATCACTCCGTGACTAAATGGACTAGCCCAAAATCCATGTAGCTTCACTTCTACCATTGCGATATGGGATGCGGGGCCAGTTGCAAGGCCCAAGTCAATTCATACAGATCAAACGGCAGTTCTAGCTTGGGCAATAAGTTTGAAGTTCCAAAACAATGTCAATGAAAGCAACTCTTACTCTTTTCTAAATGTTTCTGATATCAGTTTAGACTCTTTCAGCTGATAATTTTGCATTTCTTATTGTAAAAGTCATGCAATCTGTCACATAGTTGGATCAGATAAATTACTTAATCCAGTAACTACCATGTTACGGATATGATTGCTCCATGCAATATACAATAGGCCTGCGTCATGCATGACAAGTGATCATGTTTTTAATAAAAAAAAAAATGAATCAGTTTGCCCCTTTCAAACTGAATAAAATAACAAGTTTCAAAGATTGAAAAACCCTTCTCTTGGATAACGTTGTTCAAACTGAAATTGGAAAAATGGGGAGCGTTTCCGGTACTCCTAAGTTTTAGTCTACAAAGTAGGAAGTGAGATAGAAGATGCAATCATAAAGAATGCCCCATTTGTAATTGAAATGGTTCAGAAGGCTGAAAATTTCAAAATGATTTCAGAATAATTTAAAGCAACAAGCCACATAGCATTGTTGTAACCATAGCTATAACAGATAAATAATTTAAAGGCATAAACCAACATGAAAATTAAAGAGAGAAGAAGTAGTTCTTCCTCACGACGTAAATGTGTAATACAAGCTTGTATTACTAGCTTATTTACTGTGGAGTGATTCTGATGAGGTGATATTATATATGACCCTTCTCTTTTTCAAGAAATTTAAAGCGCATTCTGTTGTGATATGGGACATTGTCTTTGATTGCGGATTCTTTACTGAAATTCCTCATTAAAGGTATTTGCTTTAATAAACTTTGTTCCAATTGCCTCGCGACTATTTCCATTCTTTATGTACATAATAATTACAAGAATCTTGTCACGTGCCATTGAGAATAGTAACCTTTTGTAACGAATGACTATTAGTGGTGTAATTAGATTTGTTTTTGTAAAGCACTTGTACTTAAAAAAACTGTTGAGAGGAAATTCTCTTTAACTATTTCCAAATCTAAGCTAATAAGTTAAGTTCTGCAAAACATCCCAATAGCAAAAGTAGTTTCTGAACAATATCACTTATTCTGATTTTTGAGTTACTTTCAGTTCATTATTGTTTGCATGATATAACTATATTATTCATTTTACTTGCTACCGTTACTCTCTCCGAATGGTAATATGTTTTTTGTGAAATAACATTTTATACTATGAGAAATATAATATCCTAATAGTCAAAATCAAGTAATTTTAAAAAGCAAATCCAAAGATATAAAAATTCATGAAGCCTTAACCTTAGGACAACCAAAATAAATCATGAGGTGATCATCATGAACTTTTACAAGTAATTCTTCCGCTAAACCAAAAAGTTTTTTGTTTTTGAAAGGTTAATTTATTAGTTTTAGCGGCCGATCAATGTCATTGTTAATTTAAGGCTGTAACTACTAAAAACTCCCTTTGGCATGTCAAAGAATGGCTCGGACAAGGAAACCAATGCCATTGGCAATAGATTAGCTGCTCAAAAAGTCAAGGCAGCTTAACAAGTGATCAATAATAAAGAGAAAAGAAAAAAAATATCCTTTCTAATGAATGATTTCTTTCCTATGAGTCTGTCATTCTTTGTTCCTTTATGTTTTTGCCAACCAGTTCTTTGCTGGGAGTGTAAGGTTTTCGTCATGTTTCTTGTTTTTTAGCTTTGCTTGATACGGTGGCTTTTTTTGTGAGTTCATGGCTCGCTGTTTGGGCTCCTCGTATGTTATTTGAGGGAATCTCAAGGATAAGGGGTTCAGGTGTTTTGGGATTCTTTTTTTGTTCAGGTGTTTTTCCATTTTCCTCCTATGTTATCAAAAGTTGAAGTTGATGTTTAAACTCAAAACAGAGTTTCTAAGCATTGAAAGCTATTGCTGAGCCAAAGGAGAATGGAAATCTTGTACTTAGAAAGTTAAAGGATTGAATGTACACGTGTATTATTTATAGTGGACAGTATATTTTTAGGATTTATAGTTTACTGCATTGTAAATAGTAATTTTGTCAGTTAGTTGTTAGTTGGTTAAATCTCTTCTCTCATTGGCTGAAGAGTTCTGTATATAAACACTTGTAATAACTAATTTCAGTAATAAGAATACAGTTTTCCAATTCACTAACTTGCTTCATAGCGACTTTATTCTTTTTTCTCTGGTTTTATCAAGCATCTTCACATTTGATTCTCTAGTTTTATCATGGTATCAGAGCAATCAGGTTAAGGATTCTAAATCTTTCTTACTTGTTTCTAATCAATAGTTGATTAGATTTAAGTACTTGTGGAATATCAGTTGGATTTTTTTATTTCTTTGAGCTTGAGATTCTATTTTCCATGGAAGAGAATATAGTTTCTAGGAATATAATTTCACCAACTCTGGATCCACAATCACCTTACTTTCTATATCATTCAGATCATCCTAGTTCAGTTGTTATAACTCCCAAGCTTAGCACAAATAATTACATTCCGTGGAGCAGATCCTTTGTCCTAGCCATTTCAATTAGAAATAAGCTAGGTTTTCTCAATGGTATCATTACAAAACCCTTGGTAACAGATCCATTATCCGAGCCATGGACTAGATGTAACAATTTAATTTGGCCCGGATCTTGGAATCAATCACTCCACCGATAGCTTCAACAATTTTTTTTATGGATTCTGTCGCTGAAATTTGGAGTACTCTTAAACTAAACTTTTCACAACCAGATGACACTAGGGTTTGCACTTTACAATTTGCCTTAGGAAATGTGACTCAAGGAACAAAGTCTGTAGACACTTACTTTATAGAATTGAAGGGGATTTGGGAAAAAATGAGGAACTATAGGTCGTTGCCTCAATGTGAGTGTGGCAAGTGTAATCCTAGTTGCTTCAAAAAAATACTCAGATCAATACTAGAAAGATATGATTTTTAGGCTTTTAAATGGACTTAATGACTCTTATTCTACTATAAGGTCACAAATTATAATGTTGGATCCTATACCTACCCTGGACAAGGTTTATAGTTTAGTTCTTAAGGAGGAATCACAGAGAAATTTCCTTATACAAGGTCAACCAGTTTTGGAATCTACTACTATGGCAGTGATGTCTGATGAAAAGAAGAAATATAAAAAAGAGGTGATTTGCTCCCATTGTAACAAAAAGGATCATCCAAAAGAAAAACGTTACAAATTGATAAGATTTCTAGAGGATTTCAAGTTCAATAAGGGTAAAAATGCCTATAAGAAAAGCAAGTCAGTGAATTGTGTTGCAATAGTAAAAAATAAATAATTTGCACAGGAAGATGAGGTTACTGGTAACAACACCATGTTTCAGATGTCTCTCATTAAGCAACAAATAAGCAAGCTAATGAATCTTTTAAATGAGAATGGTATTAGCTTTGATGAAGGTAAAGATGGCTCTACTTCTGCTTCTACATTTGTTCCTGCATCAAATCAGTAAAGCAAACACTCTCTAGTAAATTCTGTTTTCTCAGGTATCATTTTTGGTCATGTTTGTTTCAATATTAAGAATAATCTCCCTTTTAAGTATCAAAATATGACAAGTCTCATGATTAAACACAATTCTTGGATTATAGATACAAGAGCAATAGATCATATTTCTTATACCCTGGATAATTTTGTTTCTACAAAACCAATGATCAATTGTTTTGTTGAACTTCCAAACAAAGTTAAAGCTTTAGTGTCTCACACAAGAACTGTCAAACTTACACCATTTCTCACTTTAACAAATGTTTTGTGTATTCCTAGTTTTAGGTTTAATCTCATTTCAATAAGTCAGCTTACTAACTCAAAGAAAAATTGTATTTGGTTCACTGATGAATTGTGTGTTATTCAAGATCTGGTTTCATGGAAGGTGATTAGGGTAGCTAAGGTCATCTCAAGTTTATACTTCATGCAAATTAATACAGATGAACAAGCCTTGTCAAAACATAGTATTAACAAGATCATAAAACCAGTTAACGTTTCTTCCATTCATAATTGTAAATAGTTTTGACCTTTGGCATTTCAAATTAGGTCATGCACCATTAGAAAGAATAAATGTAATCAATAAACACTGTTCTGAGGCTCATAGTTCTAGTAGTTTACTTTGTGAAGTTTGTCCTATGGCTAAGTAGAGGAAAATGCGATTTCCTACTCAAGTACAAACAAGTGCCAGTTCTTTTGAAATTGTTCATGCAAACATATGGGGTCGTTATGAGGTACCAACTGTTTCAAATCAAAGATACTTTCTTACTCTAGTTGATGAATTTTCTCATTTCACTTGGATATTCTTGATGAAGTGTAAATTTGATGTTTCAACTATTATTTCCAATTTTTACAATTTTGTTAAAACTCAATTTAACGCTTGCATCAAAATTTTAAGAACAGATAATGGAAAAGAATTTGAACTTACTGATTTTTATGCCAAGACAGGGATTGTTCATCATTTAACCTGTGTTGAAACCCCTCAACAAAATGGTAGAGTGGAAAGAAAACATAAACATATTTTAGTTGTCACAAAAGCATTATTACATCAGTCTAAAGTTCCTTTTCATTTTTGGGGGTATGCAGTTCTCACTGCTACTCATATCATGAAGAGAATGCCCAATAAAGTTCTTCACAACTATACACCTTATGAACTGTTGTTTAAAAAACCTCCCTCATATGATCACCTCAGAGTTTTTGGTAATTTGTGTTTTGTGTTTACTCTTAGTCAACATAAGAAGAAATTTGATAAACGAGCCAGTAAATGCATATTTTTATGTTATCCTAATGGTGTCAAAGGTTATAAGGTTTATGATCTTCTTGCTAATAAGGTATTCATATCAAGAAATGTGATTTTTCATGAGCATGTTTTTCCTTTCCATTCTTTCAAGCAAAATTCCTATGATCATACTTTTTATCAAACACCTCATATGCATGAGTCTGATTCTAAGTTCTTAGATTCTGTTGTTGTTCTTTCTTTAGTTCATGAACCTATTTATATGTCTACACCTTCAATTTCACCTTCTGTTTCTTCAAACATATTTGAAACATCAGATTCTTTGAATTCTTCATCAAATTCACCTGAACAATCTACTTCTAGTAGTCCTGTTGGCTTTACCGTTGACTTTTTTTATTCTATTTCTTCTAAACCTTCTTATATTCCTAGTGATTCCATGCCTACTAGAAGAAGAGACAGACCTAGGAAATTACCTAAATATCTAGAAGTTTATGATATTCAGCTACCATCCTCCTCAAATTTTGTCACATCTTATTCCATTGCAAATTTTTATCTTTTAGTCAGCTGTGTTCTCAACATAAGTCCTTTACTGCTTCCTTGTCTCATATTCATGAACCTATTACCTATCATCAAGCTATTTAACATGATCATTGGAGAGATGCTATGGCTGCTGAACTAACAACTTTAGAGGATAATGGCACATGGAGTATAGTTCCACTACTTGCTGATTCCCATGCAATTGGTTGTAAGTGGGTTTTCAAAACTAAAATGAGGGTTGATGGCAGTATAGAGAGGTTTAAAGCTCATTTGGTTGTAAAGGGCTATAGTCAAATTGAGGGCTTTGATTATCAGGAAACCTTTAGTCCTGTTGCTAAGCATGTTGCTGTTAGAGTTTTTTTGGCACTAGCTGCAGCTCAATGATGGTATTTGTCTCAGTTGGATATTAACAATGCTTTTCTTAATGGTGATCTTGATGAGGAAGTGTATATGTCATTGCCATCTGGTTATCAGGTTAAGGGGGAGTATCCATCTGATGTCGAGCTAGTTTGTAAATTACACAGATCTCTATATGCCTTAAAGCAAGCTTTCAGACAATGGAATGCTAAATTCATAGCAATACTAACAGAGTATGGTTTCAAACAGACTTTATCAGATTATTCTCTATTCACTATGAATGCAAACAATGGTGGTTTTTATAGCACTGCTGGTTTATGTTGATGACATTATAATAGGATCTAGCTCTTCTCAGTTATCTCATGATGTTAAATGTTTTTTGATTTTTCATTTTAAGCTAAAAGACTTTGGAGAGGTTAAATATTTTCTAGGGTTGGAAGTAGCAAGGTCAACAGAATGTGTTTCCATTTGCCAGAGGAAGTATACTTTGGATATGTTGGAAGAACATGGACTCCTTGGTGCAAAACTAGTGTCAACTCTCATTGCCTACAATCATAAGTTGGAAAAGGCTACTGATGAACTCTCATCATGCCATTCATCAAGCCCATCATCCGAATTGTCATCAAATCTATCTTAACCGGTAGGGAACAAATCCTCATTTCCCTCATCAAATGCAGTATTATCCTCGAGCATCACAGTGTCACCTTCCAACGTCATAGTGTTGTACTCAAGTGTTGCATTCTCATTTGAAAATGCCATTACACCCTGTACAGTTTCACCCAATCGTTGCATTTGTTGGACTCAAGTAACTAATTGGTTCAATACACATCTTGATTGAAATTGTGCAGCCAACTGTTCTGTGAATATTGTGTGTCTACTGGGCTGCATAAACTCTTGTGCATACGTCAATTGTCATTATTGTGGGTTACGGACTGAATGCTGTAATATATGTGAAGCATTGTATATCTCATTTTGATTGAGCTAATTACCATGTTGTTCAGCTTCTTCATGTGACATAACATTTATTTGGTGTCCCTTAATGCTAATATACACAGTCGGAACATTCATATGTTCTAGCAGAATTAATGCAGCATCCTCATCGTCCTTGTTAATTGGCCGTGATAACTCTCCAGGTGTACTGATCAATGCATGTAACTCAATCTCGTCAATTTCTTAGTATACCCTAACAACATCTTCAATTAGCTTCATCAATCCTACAAATGACAAATCACTCCTAACCCTCCGTATTAGTGACTCATCACTCTTATAAATACCATCCACCCACTGACCACCGTGTCTTATCACAAGTAGCACAATTGGAACCCCATTGAAATTTTGAAAATAACAATAATTTGTTAATCATTTAACACATTATATGACATGTTGTGTTCTAGAATTTATCAGTCATGTTGTAACACGCCATGCATATAACGTAAAATGTTATAACTCGCCATGCATATAACGTAAAATGTTATAATACGCCATGCATATAAAGTAAAATATCGTAACACACTTTACGTTGTAACACGCCATGCATATAACGTAAAATGTTGTAACACACCAATGCTGACACGCCAATCACTATAATTACCGTGTCTTAACATGAACTGGCCTAAAATACCCATAGCATGTGACATGCCAATTAGTGTAATTATTGACTCGCTACATGAACTGTCTTAAAATAACCAATGTTGTGGCATGCTAAAATAATGCTAACAAATGTTATAGATGCATGGAGTGTAACAACTATGGGCAATGTTTCTAATCCATGTTCTAATGTACACCAAATATTTCAGAAATTTAAGTGTTGTAGCAATAAACCCAATAACATACCTTGATGTCATCTCTGCTATGGTCAGATGCCAAGAGATAGGCCACAGCCTAATGACGATGGTGCTCAACAAAGAGTTGACAGAGCTCATACAGTTCAGAGAGCTGAGAGAGCTGATGATGATAGTTCTCAACAGAGAGTTGACAGAGTTGAGACAGTTCAGAGAGTTTAGAGAGAAAGATGACAAAGCTTAAACAGTTGAGCATTTATTTATTTTTATTTTCTTTCTGGCGAGAGGGAAATATCGAGACTCTAATTTGAAATGATGTTTTTAAGGGCATTTTAGTTTACTCATGTTTCTTTTTGGCTAGAACAGGTAACTTTATATGAATGGTTATTTTTGAAATCACCTTATCAGGAAGTCTATTTCTCACAATTTTCTTTCTTCTATACATTCAAGGATAACAAGGGACTCAGCGGTTGATTTGTCATCACCATGAACGAGAAAAGGGAGTCTCTTGTAGACTGGATTGTACTTTAACAGCAGCTTGCTCTTGTTAGCAAGGTCCTCTTTTGTGTATTCAGAGTCGTCTATGCCTTTCAGTTTCAATGTCCAGATCACTCGGTGACTAAAAGGATTAGTCCAGAACCCATGTAGCTTTACTCCTGCTATAACTTTGGGCTCGAGATCCCAAGATGCAAGGTCGTTGTATATTGATCAGTGGCGACTGCTTGCTTGGACAATGGTGATAAAGAGGACCCATTTTCCTTGACTTTCCAAATGTTTTGATCTATTTAATAAGTCATTATTCATGTCTAATTGTCATGACTCATGACTTTGTTTTACGTCTATCTGTTAGATTCATCTAGTGTGGTTAATCAATTGTTAATTTAATTTAATATATTTTAATTGAAAATTTTCAGTTAACAGTGAACTTTAACTTTTCAAATAGATGCATTCTCTTCCATATTTTTTTGAAGATTAAGTAATTTCCATTACCATCAAAAGGGGAATACCCGTGAACAAGAGAAGGGGCCTGGCTTGGGAGAACTCAGTCCAGATGCCCTTCCTGAAATCTGGTCTACAAAAATTAACCAGCAATCAGCCTATAAGCTGTACAAAATAAAAACAATCATGAAGAATCAACAAGAAACAACCATCCACAAAACATCACGGAAGGTAAGAGTGAAAAATATGACCGTTTTGGATGTTTCCTCCTCTTTCAAAGCCAAAAAAGAAGTCATAGTGTTCCTAGAATGGTGGCTGTCTTATCTTGAGTGAGATTGATCAAAAAGCTGTCTCTGTTCTGAGCAAACCTGCAACTTCAACTCAGTAGTAAAAGGAAACAGCATATCCCAAGCTCAGTCGAACAAACACTCAAACAGCTAGGGGCAGATGCGAAGAAGATCATGAGCTCTATCAATCCCTGATTTAACGAGGCTGTCTGCTGCCTCATTACCAGACCTCGGAATCTGACTAATCTGCCAACCCACAACTCTACCTTTAAGAGAAGCGATTTGGAGGAAGAGTTGTCGTAGCTTCCAAGGGGATTTCTCAGGAAGTGACGCCCATGGGACCACATTCACCGAGTCCGATTCAATAATGATGCCAAAGCATGAAAACTTGGACAACCCACAAGGGGCAACCTCATGACTTCCAAATTAACACATCACTGTCTATCTAATTCACAAGATTGCTTCCGTGCAAAGCTTTTTCAAGAAGAAGAGGAGAGACGATAATGAATACTTGTATTTGGTTCTCTTTATCAAAAATTGTCCGTCCGATGTTGCTATGATCAATAAATATTATAAGGAAATGGCACTCTGTGTCCATCTTGATAAGAATGATTCCGTTGCGACTAAGAAGATGGTCTGTCAGGTTTAAAAGACTCCCCTATCTCTGCACAACAAAAGAAGAACAAAAATTTGACGGAGATGAATTCGAATCTTCTTAATTCTATTTTTTTTTTGTTTGAATTGGATTCATTTTTACATGTAGTCAAAGTTTTCAGAAATAATATATAGTTGGCTCTGATTTTGCAATGATTTGATTCTTTATTCCTACTGTCACTCCAATTTTACAATTAATCACAATTATCATTAAGCATTCTGTCCTTCTACAAGTTCAAATGCTGCCATCATGCAAAGTAAAGTGAAGCAAATTATTGAAGAGTACTTTTATGTAATTTTCTTAAGCATTGAAGATTTGAGTATGTTTTGTTTAATATTTTAAAATTTTTTTGGTTAATTTTGTTGGAAGAAATTGCATATATACATGTACAATTGAACATACATAAAATATCCAACCCTTACGTTAGGATATTTTGTCAATGGTTCAAGAGGTTATTGTATTAGGGAACTGTGTTTTGCTTGTTGGATTTTGTATGTTTTTGGCAATCCAATTCTTTAAACTCTTTAGATAATGACAAGGTTTTGATATGGAACAGGATTAGGATGATTTGGGATTGATTTGAAGTTTACGATGCATTATCTGATGGCATGTTTACTGAGTTGTTGATGATTGGGATTGATTTGAAACCTAAGTTTGGGATGGAGGGAAGTGATTGCTTCTTTGCATGGCGGTGAAGAATGTTCTGTGATGAAGCTCTGATTGGTGTGCTAATTTTATTATAATGTAATGTATCCCATTTAATCTTTGGAGAATGGCTTCAGAGCCTATGTAATTCTTGTAATGTTTGTAGCAGTCTTCTGGTGTGTAGACACTTTCTCACTGAACCTCCCTGATTATAGTGTTGAAGTGAATTTTCTGGTTCTATGTGACCAACTTATCAATAAAATTGTTGAATAGAAGAATTATAAGAAGGTTCCAGTGCCCTTGATATCTCCCCATTAATATGAACAACTTGCTGCTAGAATACAAGCCTGTTCACAAGAAGATTCCAGTGCTTGTTCATGGAGGAAAACCAACTGCAGAGTCATTGGTTATTCTTGAATACATTGATGAGGTGTGGCCGGAGAATCCCTGCTTCCAAAAGATGTTCATGAGAAATCTGTCGCCCGGTTTTGGGCCAAACTCATAGATGAAAAGGTATATGTCATCAGGATTTTGTTCTTCAAAATTAGTCAGTGAGCAGTTTAGTTAAAGGAGTTAGTACTCTATCTTATAACAATCATAACTTATCTCTTAATGTTTCATTATTTTTCTCCTCAGTCTTTAATTGATCTTACTATTTTTTCAAGCACAAATACTTTTATTCTATTTTATTTTCAAAAGTAGGTTCACGCCTGTTTCAATCCAGGATTGATATTTGTTCCTAATTAGTCTTATGATTATATCTTTACAGACTCGAACTATGTGGGAATTCTTTCGTAAATTTGGAGAAGAACAGGAAAAGGCGATCAACAACAACCTTGAAATTTTGAAAACAATGGAGCATGGGCTTGGAGACAAGAAGTTCTTTGGTGGTGACAAACTTGGATTAGCTAATCTCGTCTTTGGATTGGTTCTTCATATCTTGGTGCCTACGGAAGAGGTAGCTGGAATCAAGTTTATCAAAGCCGATACCTTCCCTCGTCTGCATGCATGGATGAAGAATTTCAGTGAAGAACCTGTATCAAAGACAAGCGGGATAAGGAAAGAGGCTACGGTTTCCAAGTAAAAGAACACCGTGTGACAGGAGAGAAACGACGTCATTTCAGTCATGACAAGGGTTCAATAATAAACGACGTCGATTCATGTGTTGGGATTAACATGGCTTGTTTTGATCAGGCCTGTATTGTTATCTATAGCCCGTTTGGAAGAGGTAAGCCCACCCTACGTAAAAATGTATGGACTTGGTATTATTATCTAATTTTTCATTTAGTTTCTCCTTATTTATTTTGTTTTTTCCTCGTTTATTATTTTATTTGTAGTATTAATAAAATAAATAAAATTTTTTAACTCATAATTATTCTAGATTAATTTTTATATAGTCATAATTGTTTAGAATAGGAAAAAATACATAAATAAAAAAAATGAAAAATTAGGTTACAAAACTACAATCATAATCTTTTAAACTACTCATAAATTAGTTCAACAAGCATATATATATATATATATATGTATTTATGAAAATTATTTACAAATTAAAATAATAATAAATTAATTGTAAAAAATATGATGGAATAATAAATAAATAAATAATATATTGAATATAAGAATTCATAATTATTTAAAAATAAATCTTTTAAAAAAATTTTCAAAAAATGTTACAAGTAGTAATTTCTCTAAATTTTTCAGAGTGAAAATGCATTTTATCTTTTATTACTTTAACCAAAATTCAATTTGGTGTCGCAACTATAATTGATGCTTGCAATAAGAAATTATAATTGAAAATAATTATAATCGAAGGAATTTATTATTTTTACTATTAAAAACCAATTAATTGTGATCGAAGTTGTATTTTTTTTACTTTGCATTTACGATTAAAATTAATTATTACGATCAAATATAGATCAAATGTAATACTAATCAAACTTTAAACCCCAAGCATAATACTCTAACAAACGACACTCATTTAAACCTAAACCATTTTTTATTCTAAACATTAGTTTATTTATAGATTGTAAAAAAAACGCATATAATAACTAAAAATGAATTAACAAAATTTTCAAAAGAAAAATGAAATAACAAGGGTAACGACAGATACAAGTATTATTATTCTTAAACTAAAAACAGCCAGCTTAACCAACATGAAAATTAAACAGAAAACAGATTAAAGTAGTTCTTCCTCACAACAGAAGTGTAGTACAAACTGCTATTCGTAGCTAATTTATTTTCGTGTGATTATGATGAGGTGATGTTTTTTATAATTCTATTCTGTTTCTCAAGAAATCTACTACTCTGTTGTGATCAGGGACATTGTTTTTGATTACAGGTTCTTCACTGAAATTCTTCATCCATGCATGCAGGCGAGGGAAGGTGTCGGCTTTGATAAGTTTGATTCCAACTACCTCTTCCATAGGCACCAACATATGAATAACCCATCCGAAGATAAGGTCAGTGTAGATACTAGATTTTGGTTAATACCGTTACTCTAAAGAATTATGTTAAAACATAATATTGTACAGAGAACAACAAGAACAAGTGAAGTGTTACTTCACGCAAAATAATTAGAACAAGTGAAGAGCTACTTCACGCAGAACAAGTGAAGCGCTACTTCAAGTATTACTTAAAGTAGAACAATTAGAAAAAGTAAAGTATTACCCCATATAGAATAACTAATACAAGTAGAACAACCACCTTGAATAGAATAACTGTTTCACTTGGACGACAGTGAAAGTAACTCAGAATAAGTGACAGGGTTCAGGGGTTACTTTCATCTTGGGATGTTTCAGAGAGTTTGGCTTGGTGGCTGAGATATGGAGGTAGTTAAGAGGTCTTCCTCTTAACCCTTTCCTGAAGTACAAGTGTTTCACCCTCTTATCTTGTTCTCGTATACTTATTCATGTACAGCTTATTCTCTTGTACCTATTCTCATACAGCTTCTTCTATCGTACCTATTCTTGTACACCTCTTTTCTATTACCTTTACTTGAGAACAAGTCTTACTACATTCAATTACAGTAACGGTTACTTACATTAATATTCTTCATAATAATGTCATTCATTAGGCGCATTAAAGCCTATTCTTATGTAACCGTCACTTTTAACACTATATATAGAGCCTCACAATTCATTTGAAAGG